>NC_135695.1:21734706-21859706 GCF_964276395.1 Gasterosteus aculeatus | reverse complement strand
TTCAGGTGGAGGTTCAGGTGGAGGTTCAGGTGGAGGTTCAGGTGGAGGTTCACGTGGAGGTTCAGGTGGAGGTTCAGGTGGAGGTTCACGTGGAGGTTCAGGTGGAGGTTCACGTGGAGGTTCAGGTGGAGGTTCACGTGGAGGTTCAGGTGGAGGTTCACGTGGAGGTTCAGGTGGAGGTTCACGTGGAGGTTCAGGTAGCGGTTCAGGTAGAGGTTCACGTAGAGGTTCAGGTAGCGGTTCACGTAGAGGTTCAGGTAGCGGTTCAGGTAGCGGTTCACGTAGAGGTTCAGGTAGCGGTTCACTCCACATCGCCGTGGGGAGGCGCCCTCGCCGCTCCTCGGATGAATACAAAGAAGCGACTGATTCAGTCACTCGCTGAATGACTCACTCCTCTTCATTCAAACCCCCGTGACCCATCTTCTCCCTGACGAGTCTCCTCTTCTTGTTCCAGGTGCTGGTTCTGTCCACCAGGTTACTGCGGCCCACCGATGTCCCCGAGCTGCTCTTCCCCCCACGCGGGAGGACGCCACCCCCCGCCAGCATCTAGGACACGTGCGCCGCGAACACCTCACAACACCTCGCCGGGTCAGGAGTCGAGGCCTCGTTAATGAGAACCACTGTTGGGGAGGGAGGGGGGAACGTTCCTGTATATCATTCCACACGTTCTTTATCCAAGAGAAGATATTTATTTTTGTTGAAGGAACATAAAGAGAAATTGAACATTTCTGACAGAAACCTGTCCCCTATCCCTCTGAGAGTGTGTGTGTGTGTGTGTGTGAGTGTGTGTGTGTGTGTGTGTGTGTGTGTGTGTGTGTGTCCATTCACACCTCCTCTAAGGAGCAAAATGATTAACAAGTCCTCTCACACCGTCTGCTCAACACCTGCAGCTCTTTTCTCCCTTTATTCTTCACCTCACACACACACACGTCATCAGGAGGGTGGATGATTTTCACTAATTAGCTTCTGGAGTGGGAATAAACAAGCCCCATCAGGATGTTTCTCCCTGATCCTCAGTCTCGAGAGAATAAAAACCCATCTGACATCCTCCAGGTCTTCTTCTGTGGTTTTATTGCAGGGGTCGAGTTTCAGTCCTCGCTCTTCATTGTGAAAAATGTATTTTAAATGAACCGTCATATGAAAGACACTTCAAACCATCTGAAAGCCTTATGAATTAAAACATCTAAAATCGTAAAATAATCATTTGCGGCTCGTCATTTGTATTACTATTATGTATGGTTGCAAAGTGACAGAACGTTTCCGGTAAGTTTCCAGAAAGTTTCCACTGGAATTTTGGAAATTTTCTTTTCAAAAGCATATGAACTTAAAGTAGTTGAGAAGAAGACGTGCACGAGCAGCTCAGCTGGTTGGGAACATCGTCTGCCAGAAACAAACATCATTACCGAGCATTATATTATATTACATTATATTATATTACATTATATTATATTATTATATTATATTACAGGTCATTTAGCAGATGCTTTTTTTTCAAAGCGACTTACATTTTTAACCCATGGCTTTTTACATTTTGCCCCGGGGAGCGATTGGGGGTTAGGTGCCTTGCTCAGGGACCGCCACGGCCACCATATTGATTACTTGGTAAACTGAAGCCATTTTCATAACTTAATTTGTTTACAGTAGACTAACTTTACAGCAGTGAGAGTAGGATGTATGTATGACACACAAAGGTACACAATCACCTCCATTATTCACGGCTTTCAGGGTTCATCAAAAAGCGCAACTTGTCACACTACTGCATTTGAGCACAAGGACTAGATCGGCTGAGTTTTGATGATATTACTGGGCTGAATATATTTTTGATAAGACAAACAAGCTGCTAGTTGTTACCAAACTGACGGCTCGTCGCTGGAGCTCAATGTTGAGTTGACGTGGAGCTACTGGCTGTGTTCGCTCGCTTACTACCTGGATGTCTCCAGATATTTTTACAGGTGAAGGTATCACAAAAAAAACGTTTTCTGTCTTTTCAGATAGTTGGTAACGTAGGCTAACGGACGCCTCGCATATCACCTTTATTGCTGGTTACAATAATGGCGTTATCGATTTCTCACAATGTCAAAAAAGTCATTTTTTAAAGTTGTATTAGAAATATTTGTCTGCTTATGACAAGGTAAATACAGTTAAATTACCCCAAATTTCCAGTTTATTCGCATTAATTCCAGTGGAAAGTTTCCAACCTTACTATTTTCAAATATATATATATTAGACTTGGCCAAATCCTCTTTGAATTGTGGAAAAAAATTCTGGATTTTGGTGAAATAATCTACTTCGTCCCATAAAACTAAGTTTAAACAGGAACTGATCATAATTATCTATCAACTCATCTCAAACTACTTTCTCTTTTGTACAAGCTGATAATGTATCAATGCACAGTATGAGGTCTTTAACAGGATTGGATATGTACATAATATTTAGGACTGGGTGCCGATTGGTTAAAGATGATTACAGACGTTTGATTCGAACAGAATTATAGCTTACAGGAAGTAAATATGCTGCGCCACAAAGGAAAACATAATTCCTCCTCATTATTTCTCATCCCAGACTCTTTTTTCTTGCTGTGACAACTGGTTATTTTGTGTTTTGTATTTCAGCACGTGAGCTGCTGCACAAACAGTATGACAAAGAAAGTTGAATTCATCATTTTATTGTGAACACGGTGAATTTGTAACAAATAAATTACAGAAAAAGGCCCTTTGCATCGTTAAAGTGCATCAGTGGGAATTAAAGTCCAACAGCTACATACTGCTGCAAAGACACACGCGTGCACACAAAGTCACAGCTTGTTGTAACGACATTTAGCGGCGCTCCCAGCGCTGCTGCCGAGGGATCTGGATCACACAGGACATCTGGATCACACAGGACATCTGGATCACAGAGTTCAGATCTTCTCCTGCGGCCTCTCCCGCGTCCTCGTGGCCGCCGTTTCTCGACACGTGACGAGCCTCCCTCGCCCACGGCGTCCCGGCGGGACACGCGCCCGCTGCTCAAAGACGACAAAATCGGGTTGCGGTCTTCCTCCGTCAGCCGGACGGATCCGAGGGACTTTGAAGCTTCAGATTCTTCAGAAAGGCGTTTTCTTTCCTTGGATCCGCCTCCTCACACCGAGGTGACAGTCCGCACTTTGGCCGACAGCGCCTGCCTGAAGCGCCGTTTCAGGTCCTGCATGTTGGGCGACTTGGGCCGGGGGATGAGCGGCGAGCGCCTCTTCTCGGTGGAGCTGGTGGCCGGCGGCGGCGGCGGCGGCGTGGCTGGCGGCTGCTGCTGGGCGAGCTGGCGGCACAGCCGGTGGAAGGCCTGGTGCACCTGGCTGTAGTCCTCGCTGGCCGACACCTCGTAGAAGGAGCAGCCCAGCGCGGACGCCAGCAGTTGGCCCTGCTGGGGGTCCACGCGCCGCAAGTGCAGCAGGTCAGACTTGTTGGCCAGCAGGATGACCGGGGGCATGTTGGCGCCGCCGGAGCGCGCCACCTGCCGGTGGAGCTGCTCGATCAGGTCGAAGCTGCGGCGGTCGGTGGTCGAGTACACCAGCACCACCGCGTCCGCCCACTGGATGGAGCAGGTCACATGGTCCGGGAGGTTGATGGCGTTATCGGTCATCTGGGAGAGAAGAAGGAGGCCGATTAAAATCACAGCCCGTGTATAGAAAGTGGGCGTAGTCATGGTAACGCCAGTCGTTGGTTAGAGTTAACAATAGAAGGTGACATGATCTGGACTGAGGAGGGCGTAGAGACCTGTCAATCAGCGTGTAGCCCCGCCCTAAAGCATCCCCTGCTTTATGGTCTGTTTGACTCTAAATGGACCATCAGTCACTAAATGAGCATCATGTTGTGATGAAGAAGACTTGAAACTAGAGACTGAGACATAAACTCATGTTTACAATGTTTACTGAGGGAATAAATCCAGAGAGAAGTAGAGTCATTTCCTCATAGACGTCTATGGGAGCAGAGGAGTCGCCCCCTGCTGGTCACTACACAGAATGCAGCTTTAAAATGCGAAGCTTTGACACAATTCTTAATAACGCAAAGTTGCCTCCTGATTAAAACACTTGCAGACAGAACTAATGTCTCTGGATCATTTCCTCTGATTGGGCGAAATGGAGATGTGACCACCCACTCGGCTGCTCACATATTCGGTTTGTGGAGGCTCAGATCAGACAACATCTTTAGGTTGGATTAACTTAATAATAATAATAATAATGTTATTGGGAAGCGGATCTCACCTCCACACCAGGAGTGTCCTGGACCTGGATGGTCACCTGCTCTCCGTCCACCTGGACCTCTCTGGAGTAGAGGTTACCTGAGGGAAAGAGGAACGAGAACATTGAGCACCGGGTTTCAGGACCTTCACCAAGCAACAATAAAACCCGGTTCCACGTGTCCTGCTGCTGCTGCTGCTCGCGGGGACTCACCGGCGTTCCGCTCGTAGTCTCCGATGAAGCGCCTCGTGAGGAACCGGACCACCAGCGCTGCGATTCAAACAAGCAAACGCACCGTTAGACGAGCGGATCCGACGTGACGTGAACGCCTCTCTGCGTGCCTCTGCTCTGCTTACCGGTTTTACCGACTCCGCTGCCGCCGATCACCGCCATGCGGATGGCGCGGGGGGGCGCCGGGGGGGGCGCGGACTCCGCGATGCTCGTCATGTTCTGGATGAGGCGCATCTCCGCTGAACGTGCCGCTAATCCGTTGGCTGGAGAGGAAAGAGGGTGAATGCTGCGGGGCGGAGGAGCGCCGGCTTTTATAGAACAAGCCCCCCCCCTCACACCTCCTCCCCCCCCTCCCTCCTCCCTCCCCCTCGCACCTCCCCTCCTCGTGCGCCGCCTCCCACACGTGCGTAACGTGAGACTCACCGGAGAGGTCACCGGATTAACGGTTTCTCTGCCGTGATGATGTTTCACAGAATGGATCCGAGTCCTTTTGAAACACGAACGTTCGCCCTTCATGTTGGTGACGTATTCGATTCAGACGTTGAGTCACGTGGGCGACATGATGATGAGTTAGAGCAGAAACCAACGTGAACCTTCACCACTTCATAAAGCCTCGTGCTTCAATATGCAAATGAGGTGTTGACAGAAATAGAGACGTAAACAGGAAAGTAAAATAAGTTTTCTTCTCTTCAGTCACAGAAAGGGACTAAAGATCAGAATCTTTGCTGTTTTGTGTGTTTTATCTTCATTTGTGGACGATTCACAGATTCTTGTAACTTGTTTCATCGACTCGTTGTTGTTTGTTGTTTACAGGATGCGGACGAAGCCTCAGACCTGTTCAGACATGCGCCCCCACTTCACTGGGGGGTCAATGGCTGCTGATGTTAATGACACACACACACATACCTCCCAGGACCCCCTGCTGTGGATGGGGGGGGGGGGGGCTTCACAGCAGGAGGTTCATATGAATCACTTAAGACATCTAGAAGAGCAACATGAATCTATTCATCGAGTCCTGCAACACAACAAAACATTTTCTGCACATCAGCTGAGCAGCTGGTCTCTGTTGAGCTGCATCATGCCCCCCCCCCCCCCCCCCCCCCCTCCGACCCCCCCGTGGGCGCTCAGGTATTTGGCATCCCGTCCTGCTGCTGATTACCGTCTGGTATGTATTTTTGATAAGAGTGCTGATGACAGGTGGCCGCGCTGAAATGTGAAATTAGGGATTCGTGGGCCCACGTGGTTTTCCTCCAGCCGCATCACAGCGAGCTCCGCCCAGGGGCATTATGGGTAACGGGCAAACGCTGCACATACTTGCATCCGACTGCACGTTAAGCTGCAGCGTTTTCCCCCCCAGAGGAACGATGTGAGAAGAGCTGCTGCTGGAGGGGGGGGGGGGGGGGGGGCATAGAGGACGTCCTTCTGCCCCTAGTCTCTATGGGGGGGCAGAGAGGGGGGGTACTGTTCCTCTTGGTGGTCTTTTTGTGCCCCTCGGCTCCCAGAGACACAAAGCGTCCACTGGAAACTGCTGCATTGCTGGTTTCTGCTGCGGACACATCTGGGGGGGTTCGGGCCTTGAGGCCTTCACTTTCCCCGGGGGGGGAGGGGGGGCCTGGAGGTAAATTACAATCCCTTTGAGAGGAGGTGGACAATTAAAAGCTACAACAGATACACAACCGAGTGTCATGGAGGTGACAATGGGGGGGGGGGGGGGGGTGATCCTTCGGCCAATTACCAGGCGGAATTTGGGATATTCACAGCAAACTGGAGGAATGTGGGGGTAATTGGGGTTGGGGGGTCGGGGGGGGGGGGGGCGGGGTGATGCTTTCAGAAGGATGTCCTTTTGACAAAGAGGTGAGCATGATTTCCCCAGGAGGCCTCGCCTTCTTACAGTGGAAGAGGCCCGTTCCCTGGGGGGGTCATCATGGAGCCGCCCGGCGGTCCTGTTTTATCTGTATCCTGACAGATGTTTATCCTCCTCTCCGCCTTTCATCCCTCAGCGGGATTATTTTACCCAGAGAAAGAAAATTCATTCACGGATTCAGGGTTTCATCCTCACATCAACTCACATCTACTCGCACGTCTTGTTTGTTTGTGCCTGCGAGCGCGTTAGCACGTTAGCGCGTTAGCGTTCCCATCGGTCGATGGAGATCGTACCAACCCGCCGGCACGAAGGAACAGAGGTTGTTTTTTCTAATTGAAATGTAAAAAACTTGTTTTGCATCCCTCTGAATGTCAACAGCAAACGGCCGTGTGTGTGTGTGTGTGTGTGTGTGTGTGTGTGCTACTGCTCTGCATGACAATAGTCACACACACACACACACACTCCATGAGGTTACATTGAAGCCTGTTGAGAAACAAGATCTAGAACACATAGAGTGTGTGATGTGGTCACATTGCTCAGCGGCTGCACGCAGAGGACGAGCAGGCAAACAGGTCATGTGACCTCTGATCGATGTGATCAATGTGAGGATTATCGTGCTGCTGTCGTTGTTGTTGTTGTGCTCAACCTGTGAGGGAAAACAGTACATCTGCACTTTATCTGCGTGTGAGTTTAGTGTTTCTACGCGTCCAGCAGACGATTGTTGTTCTGTTGTTCTCAACAATTTGTCTATAAGTTCAACTATTTTACACGTTTCAATCAGAAAGGTGAAACATTCAGCAAAATATATTGTTGCCTTTGACTGTAAAATATATATTTTATTCTTTAAAATGTCAAATACTTTATAACAAAACCAAAAAAAACGAATATTTAAATTGAACGTGTTCTGCTTCTGTAACACGGCTTCTCTTAATGTAAATGCAACAAATGATTATTCACATAAGAAGATTAGACGCTTTAAGGAAACATTATTGATGATAATCAATATCATCAATAATAATTTGGGATCTCAAGATCTCTTTGAGACTCTCAGCTTCAGCCCCGTTTTCTGTGTAACCTTGTTTGCACACAAACACACATTAACACACACACACATTAACACACACACACATTAACACACACACACACACACACACACATTGCTGTTCCTAACGTAATTTCTATGTTGAAAAAAAAGCGAAAGAGGTTTGTAACGAGATTAAATTATCAAGCAACGGACCGGTTGTGTGAGGACGGGGGTCCAGTGGTTGAGATTTATGACGTCTGTAATACCCCCCCCCCCCCCCCCACCCCCGGGCCCCGTCTGTCCGTCTAGTCTGCTTTACTGCCCAGACTGAGCGGAGCTGGAGCTCCTGCTGGAGGCCGAGCGAGGTTCAGAGTCGGCCCGTGGTGCTTTAACGCAGACGGACAGCGTCCTCGAGGGCTGATCCTGGATCAGAGGTCTGATCCGTCGACCTTCAATTACACAAACAGTTGGTCTGCAGCCCCCCAGTCGCAATGCGATGGCACTTTAAGTTCCTGCAAACCTTTGGGAGACATTTGATGCAATTCACAGATTAAAGTAGTTTTTACATCAGATTTAGTGCATGTGAGTCTCACTGGAGGACAAAGAGACGCACAGAGGCAACGTCTCGCTCGTTCCTACGGAAGCTGCCCGGAAAAGAAAGAAACGTAAATAATAATAATAATAATAATAATAACGTAAACGATGTAAATTAACAATGTAGCTTAATAATGTAGCTTAATGCATCATCAATGTAGCATCATCAATGTAGCATAATAATGTAGCGTGACAATGTAGCGTGACAATGTAGCATAAGAATGTAGCGCGACAATGTAGCGTGACAATGTAGCGTGACAATGTAGCGTGACAATGTAGCATAAGAATGTAGCGCAACAATGTAGCGTGACAATGTAGCGTGACAATGTAGCATAAGAATGTAGCGCGACAATGTAGCGTGACAATGTAGCATAAGAATGTAGCGCGACAATGTAGCGTGACAATGTAGCGTGACAATGTAGCGTGACAATGTAGCATAAGAATGTAGCGCGACAATGTAGCGTGACAATGTAGCGTGACAATGTAGCGTGACAATGTAGCATAAGAATGTAGCGCAACAATGTAGCGTGACAATGTAGCGTGACAATGTAGCGTGACAATGTAGCATAAGAATGTAGCGCAACAATGTAGCGTGACAATGTAGCGTGACAATGTAGCATAAGAATGTAGCGCGACAATGTAGCGTGACAATGTAGCATGACAATGTAGCATAAGAATGTAGCTTAACAATATTACACACCCGTAAAGCAGCGCGGTGACCAAACGACTTATGATGGTGAAAGTCCTTTCATGATACCTCATAACTTGCTTTGACTAAAGTGCCCCCATGACCTCTAAGGTACTGTGTGTACTGTGTGTACTGTGTCAGGTGTGCAAAGTAATGATTGGTCTTTGTGTGCAACTACAATGGGGGGAACACAATGCGTGCTTCAGATATGATGTCGCCCATAACTCCCAGTCCTCAGAGGATCGCAGTGACATGTCAGCTCGTCGGCTCACAAGTGACGACGAAGAGGGACGAAGAAGTGTTCAGGTGTAACAGTGTGAAGGTAAACAGAGAGGAACAGCACGTGCACAAGGACAACAGGCTCTGTTTGGATCTGTTTGTCACACGGATGCATCGTCATCGCCATCATCCATCATTCTCATTGTCCCGTATTGATGAGCTCAATCGGCCCCCCAGTTCAGCCTGCCAGCCTCTTCAGGACCACATGAGGTTTGGTGGGCAGCCTGACGGACTCCTTCGACCTGGGACCGGACGAGACCCCCGTGGACACAAAGCCCCTTCTGTTGTAGAAGAATAACATCTACCTGCTCAATGATCCCTCAAAGACATCTGCTCTCGTCGGGTGAACGAGACAAACCCATGAAGCGTCTAAAACACGGTTTCCAGGTTGACCTCTAAGGTGAAACAAGTAAACGGAGCTGAAACAGAACCGTGAAGAACCTAAAAGACTTCTAGCGCTGCTCCGAGCGGCACAATGACGAGGGGCCGCTGTCTCCTCGTGTCCATGAATATGAAGAAATACCTCAGAGAGAGAGAGAGATCCTCCACCAAGGTCATGACCCGGACACACCAACCTGATCGAACCCCCCCAGGCGTGCGCCCGTTCCACTCGGCCACCCGCGTCATCCTCATAATAATCAAAAGGTTTTCCACGATGTACGAGGTACGCCCACTGATTCAGAGGCAGAGGAGCCTCAAGGTCCCTCGTCTCTCTTCTCACGGAGCAAACGCGTGTTCGCCAGGAGCCGCAAACAGACGGCCGTGTGCTGTTTGTCACCGTAAATGCTGCTGCTCGTCATCAGTTAACCCGAGCCGGATGACCACCTGGTCTGTGTCTGACGGCTCGATGCCCTGAAGTCAGAATAAACAAATACAAAGAGTGTCGCTCCGTCTCTTCTTCTTCTTCTGGTTCATACGGGGAATAAGACGCACTGTATGTCCACAGAAGGCTCCTAACACTCATGCGTCTGCAGCAGGCAGGCTGTGGGGGAGGGCACCTCACCCATTAGCTCGCCGCCGAGAGAGGAGAGGCAAAGTCAGACGGGCCTCGGGGGGGGAGGTGGGGGAGGGAGGGAGGGGGGTAAAGAAGGAAGATACGCGGCGATGTTCTCGCAGAGGACGCGCTGTACTCGCTTTGATAATTGGCACCAAGTACGATGAATGAATGATGTGCGTCAGACATGATCGAGGAGCCGTGCCATCAATGTGCCAAACCCCCCCGATCTGAACAACACAGCCCGACATCTACTGGGGACACTGGTTGCTTCTCTCACAACGAAAGTACGTTTCAAACTTGAGCCAACAAAGCCCCTCAGTTGGGTCAAAGCAAACCGAGGAGAGGAGTAAAACGACGGCGAGGTTTCGACGGGGTCCGTTCAACAGCTGCTCACTGTTGTTTAGTCGCATTGGTGCATTTGATCGGGTGAATCAAATATCATCTCCGTTGGAAGTATTTCCTCACTGAGCCTCACTCGGCTGATGTGAGAGACGGCGGCTTGTTCAGTGCAGCTACTTTCCTCCTTTGAGGCAGATTTCGCTGGTGTGACTCACAAGAGCAAGTCAAGGTCATTTGATGTTTCTACTTCCAGCAGATGAAGGATCAGCTGCGTCAGAGAGGAGCTCAACAGCTCGCGGGACAGAGGATGTCTGTGTACAGAAAGAGATGCAGTGGAGGTGTGTTCATGGCTCCTGCAGTGAGAACAGAAGCACTGTGTATCGATGTGTATCGATGTGTATCAATGTGTATCAATGTGTATCGATGTGTATCGATGTGTATCAATGTGTATCAATGTGTATCGATGTGTATCGATGTGTATCAATGTGCATCAATGTGCATCTATGTGCATCTATGTGCATCTATGTGCATCTATGTGCATCTATGTGCATCGATGTGCATCTATGTGTATCAATGTGTATCGATGTGTATCAATGTGCATCAATGTGTATCAATGTGTATCTATGTGCATCTATGTGCATCTATGTGTATCAATGTGTATCAATGTGCATCAATGTGCATCAATGTGCATCAATGTGTATCTATGTGCATCTATGTGCATCTATGTGCATCTATGTGCATCAATGTGCATCAATGTGCATCAATGTGCATCTATGTGCATCTATGTGCATCAATGTGCATCTATGTGCATCAATGTGCATCTATGTGCATCTATGTGCATCTATGTGCATCAATGTGCATCTATGTGCATCTATGTGCATCTATGTGCATCAATGTGCATCAATGTGCATCAATGTGCATCAATGTGGATCTATGTGCATCTATGTGCATCTATGTGCATCAATGTGCATCAATGTGCATCTATGTGCATCAATGTGCATCTATGTGCATCTATGTGCATCTATGTGCATCAATGTGCATCAATGTGCATCAATGTGTATCAATGTGCATCAATGTGCACTCACGGATTTTGCTGAAGCGCCCCCAAAAATCCCTACATTTTTCTGTAGAAACTCTTTGTCTTTGCAGTTTTCTGCAGTGAAATAAAAACCTCTCGATTGACACCTCAAGCTCTCGACCCGGGTAACGTTGGATGGGGGCTTCTGCAGCCTCACCAGCACCTGGCGGGGGCGCCGGGGGGGTGGTGGGGGGGGATTAATGCGGTTCACGGGACTGGAAAGTGGATTGAGCTCCAGTGCTTCAGCTCACCGTAGACTTCCAGTCAAACAAACAGATCTATTGTTATTGATGCAAGCGAAGGGCAGCGCGTCAGGAACATGAAGCCGCTGGGGAGGGAAATATGCAGGCGATGTGGTACATGAGCTCGGGTGTGTGTGTGTGTGTGTGTGTGTGTGTGTGGGGGGGAGCTGGTTATACTCCTACATCCATCCAGGTTTCTGATTTTAGGCCAAAGGGTCACTGGTTACAGCTCCCTCTTAACTGTAACAACACTCCCGGATTGAATGGTGTGAAAACAACCAGGCCGCTGCTTTAAATATCCCGACTGACACCATCATGCATAACGAGTCATCGTCACGTAAACAGCACGTGTGACCCCGTTACAGCTGCTGCGCCTCCCGACGACTAATGAGGAATCCTTAACAAACGGCGCCGCATGCGTTAACAGTTTACCTGCGCGCTCCCCGCTTTGTGGCATTACAACAATGCAGCTGTTGTCTCGCTGGGATGCCAAACAGGTGCATCTTGGGAAAAGGTGAGGACGGACCGCGGGGGGTTCTGGTGTAGTTTGAGGGGAATGTGTCATTTTTAAGTTCTGAGCTTGAACTCAGAATCGTCCTGACTGTATTCGGACACCAGGACGGGTTTCAGGACACACAACAATAAGGACACTCTGAGGGTATATTTAACGCGTGTCAGGAGACACATGACCTCTTTGACCCAGTGGGAAAACAATGGGGGGGTCAGAAGGATCAAACGGCGAGCAAAGAGTGTCGCTAGCTACGACCACATTGGCTTTGTTCGATAAGCGGGACACGGACGTCCTCTGGTATTAAGCCAAATAGTGCAGTGTGGTTTGATATTAAAATCCCCTCCTATCATAAGCAATCCGTTGTCGAGCTTTTAGGTAATGCAAGAAATAACTTGCCCGGCGCAGTCGGGGGCGTTCACACGTTCGCCAAAACCACAGCGTTCGCCCAGAGTTGCATAACAGTAACAGTTACGTATCCCCCGTTTGGGTCGCTAATAACCTCTTCAGGATGACAGAAGAAGAAGAAGTATAAAAGAAGTGGACGTCGTCACTATTTTGTTACCCGTTGGAACAAACCAAATGCGCAATAAGCCGTTTTTCATCGATTGACCTTCATGAAGCGGGAACACCGGCGTCGGCGCGGCGCGGCGTGCACCAAAAGCCCAGCAGCGTGCCCAAGCCTGTGTGTGTGCGACGAAGAATTCCCTCCCCCTCTTCTTCCTCCTCTTCTTATTGTTGATCATCTCCCTTTTCGGAGGGAAAACACGATTTCTCTCCTGAGGATTTAGTGTTGGGGGGGAGACTGTGACCGCGGGATGAAACGCTAACGCCAGGACCAGTTGATCGCAATCAGGAGTCCAGATATAATCCAGTTTATTCATGCAGCTTCGATGTGCCGAAGGAATGTTGCTACTGAGAGGGACGTTAAACAGATCTGGTGACCACAGGTATGGTTTCCCCCCCCAGTGAGATCATGTTTCTACCACCAGTCTTTTCCAACTGTTGCAAGAAACCTCATTAAATAACACGTGGAGACAAGAGCTTCTTTCTGCCATTGATACCAGATTTAAACCCTTTTTTCAGGTTTTGTCTGTTCTGATATCAACATTCTTCACAATCTTTCACGATGTAGAAGAAGCACAAACGGTGGTTTTGCACCTGATTTAAAATAATATTTTCTCACAGACTTCTACAGGACCAGAGGAGTCGCCCCTGGTGGTCACTGGGTAGAATGCAGCTTGCAGACACTTTTTTAAGAAGAGGGGGTTGTTTCCTGGTCAATATGTGAACACCAGCATTGACGTGTACAGTAAAACTACTTAGTAGCTTAAAATCATGTACAATTGTGCAGTTCTTTTATAAATTCTCTGCTCTTCCCAGGTTTTTGGTGTTGTACAGTCCACAAAGTTACGCTTCTCGTCGTCTTCCGGTGCATTTGAACGTTGCGACTAAGATCCGAGCTGTGACTCGTGCTTGGAGCGATGACCTTGTCCCTGGAAGCCAAACCAGCCTCTGATGCGGTGAAGACGAGACGAAATGTTCCCGACCTTCATGTTGCCGAAGCTCGTGCCAAATGTCCCCGTCGGCAGCGAGTCACGTTTTAAACTGGAGGGCTACTTCCTGAGCGACGCGTTATTCATCGGCCTCTCAGGCAGGAAGTCCCGCCCCCGTCCACAGGAAACGCCTCGCAGGCCCGCGTGCTCGGATCCAAGCCAGCCGCGCCCTCCGAGGTTCAGTTGCCGGGTGACACGAAAACGGCGCTGCGGGTGCAGACGTCCCGTCAGCTCCGTCCAAACACGGCAGCCGAATGCTGCATGAAAGAGATTAAATCTTCAAAACAATAAACCACCTGCTCCGTGCATCTGGAGCCTCGCGTCAACACACCGGCCGACCTGCAGAGAAAAGAGAAAAGATTTAGATCTCATCAACACGGCCCACTTTAGCTTCTCGCCGACCACGAACGTGCACGAACGCTGCGCATCGCTCACAGCCGGAATGACAATAGAGGCAGAATTAGTCAGGACGGAAAATGGCGGCTGGGATGAAACACACAAAGTCTGGTTGGAATCAACGTGTGTTTTGTTCACGAGCTGCCAATCAAAAGCCCTCATGAATAAACCCGTGAGGACGCGTCAATCAACACATCTCTCGACGCGACCCGCTCGCCGCATTTCAAACGTCCCGTCGACAATGACCCCCCCCCCCTCTTATACTGTTACTTGTTTTTCCTTCAATGCTTTTCTAAATTCCTCTCCTTCCCCGTTCCTTTTGAAGCGTGTTAATCATAATTATTTGTTGTTTTCCTGTCTTTTTGTCCGCATGGAAATGCTAAGGAGATAATTGGCGGGAGATTGTTGTGAAAGCACGAACAAAGGGCCGGCGATGAATGCGAGCGTCCTCGGGGCCCCGGGGCCCCCTGCTGAGCTCCACGGAGGGGACACTTACCTTTCCGTTATGCTCAGCTAATTGGGGGTTTGCGGAATACCTGCAAATTAAATGATTAGTTCTGTAGTCTACAAAATGTCAAGAATGAGGACGAGCGCTCGGGGGGCAGCAGTGATGTTTAGGAGAGTTTGTTTGAGGCTCTTCTTCATGACATCAGTGTTTTACTGCAGGAGACAAAGGGATGTCCTCTGTGGACGCATTTAAGAACCTCAAAGTACCTGTTTCCGGTAAAGGGAGCGATGAATTTAGAATGTTTTCACCCCTTTAGACAGAACTTTGTTTTCTACAGACACCAGACTCCATTCACATAATCAGAGATTCTACCGATGGGATCACAGGAGCCGATCTACTGCTCAATCGACCTGTTTTGTGTTATTGTGTGACCTTTGTGTTTTAAGGGGTCGGTTTACGATTCCCTTTATACCTTTGGAATTCCTGCACATAATATAATGGCGACTCATTTAATGTTGTGAGATATTTGTTGTGATGAGGAACTGATATTGATTTAATCGTTTGACCCTCTTCACCTGTCGCGTCTTCGACATGTCGTTTGTTATCACTCTGATCCAGAAGTCTCCTTCAGGAGCTTCGTTCCTCTCTGGATTCTGGAGGTTCTACTGATTCTCATTCAGAGACTCATTTATACAACATGTAGTACTAAAACCTAGACAAACACATTTTATTTTGTATCTGTAGATCATAACGGGCTAGAGGTCCATGACAAAAGAGGGAACGAGGCAGCATAAATTATCAAAAGTGATCTATTTAACAAAGGAATAAACTAAACATATCTTTTGTAACGTATAAGGGGTGTCTGTAACTTCAATAAACCCAAAACAAGAGGTCACTGAAATACAATAGTAAAATAAAACGTTACTTTGCTATCTTTCATAAAAACAATAGTTTCAATAAAGCGTACAAAATCTCTTTAAACCTGTCGCAACTTTAAACCACAACTCCCACACGCCATTGCGCTAAACTCTCGGCGGTGATTGGTTGCCCTTTGCACAGACTTCATCCCCCGTTTCTGTGAGTGGCTCCTCAATCCTGCCACTCAACTGCGGTGAGATCCCGAACCAATCAGCGGCGGCGTACATCTCCCGATGGGCGGGGCTACGGAGCGCTCCTCTCGGCTTGTTTTTCCTGGATCGTTGCTGCTGACAACCCGCTGCCCCGCGACTCCGGCCGTCATTTCCGCTCCGCCGAGGTGCTCCGAGGATGAGTGTGAGGATGAAGCCGAGGGGGCGACTCTGAGCCCCCCCACCCCACCTCGGGCTCCCTGCTGGACGGTTCCAGGTTTAGCGGTCTGGCCTGCAGCCCCCCCCCCCCCCCCCTTAAATCATGTTTTATTTCATAAAGATGGCGGCGAGGGGCACACTGTGAACTAAATGACTGTCAGAAACATCGCCTCCATTTGTAATATGGTGAGTAAATCCTGCTGTGTGTGTTTGGTGTGTGTGTGTGTGTGTGTGTGTGTGTGTGTGTGTGTGTGTGTGTGTGTGTGTGTGTGTGTGTGTGTGTGTTGCTGTTGATTTGCCTCCAGCCGCTGTGTGCAGGGGGTGAGTCCCCTCCCTCTTTGACTTGTGCAGGGGGGAGTGTCGGGGGGAGGCAGTACGTGTTCACCGCACATCTGTGCATCACACAAACCTCCCTCACACTCCCAGTGTGCACATCTGTGTGTGGCCGTCCCGATGATTGACAGGTGGCGCTGTGTTGCGATTGCATAACCCGCTGCAGAGAGTCAGCGTGTCAAACAGCAAAGCCTGAAGGTTTCGCATCAGTCGCTTTCCAAATGGCCCGAGAGACGTTACCCAGCATGCCACGCGGGACGACGACGTTTGTGTGCTTTTTGTTGGTGAAGACGGACGTGCTGAAGTGTTCGGTTCTGAGGATGAGTTCAAATATGAATGGACTCGGATGGTAGTGTCTCTTTATGAGGTCATGTTTAGGAAGTACGGATGCGATGCCAGCGTGTTAAAGCTGCATTCTGTGTGGTGACCAGCAGGGGGCGACTCCTCTGCTCCCATAGACGTCTATGAGGAAATGACTACTTCTCTCTTGATGTATTCCCTCAGGAAACATTGTAAACATGGTCTCAATCTCTCAATATGAACTAAGGGAATAAATCAAGAGCGGGTTCGTTTCCTCATAGACGTCTATGGGAGCAGAGGAGTCGCCCCCTGCTGGTCACTACAGAGAAGTAGAGTCATTTCCTCATAGACGTCTATGGGAGCAGAGGAGTCGCCCCCTGCTGGTCACTACAGAGAAGTAGAGTCATTTCCTCATAGACGTCTATGGGAGCAGAGGAGTCGCCCCCTGCTGGTCACTACAGAGAAGTAGAGTCATTTCCTCATAGACGTCTATGGGAGCAGAGGAGTCGCCCCCTGCTGGTCACTACAGAGAAGTAGAGTCATTTCCTCATAGACGTCTATGGGAGCAGAGGAGTCGCCCCCTGCTGGTCACTACAGAGAAGTAGAGTCATTTCCTCATAGACGTCTATGGGAGCAGAGGAGTCGCCCCCTGCATCTCTCCAACTGCTCTGACTGTACATTCATTGGCCGCGGTGCTATTTTGAAAAAGTAGAAAGTCTCTGATTCCAGCTTGTTGACTGAACGTTTCCTGGGTTTCCGTCCCTCACTGTGACCGTGGACCGTTGTGGACAAAACGAGTCACCTGAGGACATTTTAGTGACCCCAGTACAGTGAGACAAAGAGACAAAGACACGCGTCCGCCTGTCGGCTTCTGACGGGAAGAAACGACATTGAGACTCAAAGCTGAGTCGCTTCCTGTTTTTACTCAACAAAGAGATAAGTGGACTCTGCAATCAGGCACAAAATACCCGACTCCTGACATGAGCGCCTATTTAAACTGCTGCTGCTCTCTGCCCTGACAGGAGGGGTCTGGGGGGGGGGGTTGTGGGGGGGCTTCTGGTGGGAAAAACCAGCAAGAAAGAGATATTGAGACATTGAGAGAAGAAGCATTTGGTCAATGATTTGCCTCGTTCACTATACATTTCCATATGGCTTTGACTGCGTGTACTCAGTAAACAAAGCAGGCCTGGTTTCTCCCCGGGGGGGTCAGAGGGCGTCGTGTCGCGTGAGATGATGCTGCTCTTCATGCTTTCATGTTCTGGTCCTTCAGGGCACCAATGCCTCGGCCCTGGAGAAAGACATCGGCCCGGAGCAGTTCCCCATCAACGAACACTACTTTGGATTGGTCAACGTGAGTATCGCTAGATGAACAGTCAGCAACATTAGGCCGACGGGAGCCTTTACGTCCTTGTGTCCTCTGTCCCCTCAGTTCGGGAACACGTGTTACTGTAACTCGGTGCTCCAGGCGCTCTACTTCTGCCGGCCTTTCCGGGAGAACGTGCTGTCGTACAAAGCCCAGCAGAAGAAGAAGGAGAACCTGCTCACCTGCCTGGCCGACCTCTTCCACTCCATCGCCACGCAGAAGAAGAAAGTGGGCGTCATCCCGCCCAAGAAGTTCATCTCCCGCCTCCGGAAAGAGAACGGTGAGCGGCCCGGATGAAGCCAGAGGTTGACATGCAAAGCGCCGCGTGCAGCATGTGCAGGTGACAAGTTGACATAAAACATTTATTTAAAGCAGGATCGTCTTGTTTGGATACAACAACTTTCCACGCGCGTCGTGTGTTGGTGGAGTCACGGATACCGGAGGTGAAGGGCAGCTGCATGCTGGAGGTCGACCCACAGAGAGGCCTCTGTTCTCTGAAGGCCTCAGCGAGGAAGCTCTTAGTGTGGAACAATGGCCGCTCTGTCCCTCTGTCCCTCTGTGTCTCTGTCCCTCTCTCTCTACTCGGTTTTCACCTTTCTCGTCGCTGGTCCGTCAAAACAGCCGCGTGTGAAGACGGCGGCGTTCTTTGCGTGGCCTGTCTTTTTATTTTACCTGATCTACAGAAGGCCGATCACTAAAGAAGCCAGTTAGCCTAGCTTAGCTTAGCCCAAAGACTGGGAAGTGAGTGGAAAGGGAGAACCGCTGCGTGTGAAGCACAGACTGTGTGTGAGGAGTTTAAGTTTAAGTTACTCCTCGGTTTGCAGACTGAAGCTTTAAGTTCTGACCGTCGTCATTTTCATTTCTTTTGGAACCAGTGAAAAAAAACTAAAAGTTTGGAATCTGCATTATTTATTGTAAATGACCTTTCCCTTTGTTTCTGCCTCTCGCCCCCACAGACCTCTTTGACAACTACATGCAACAGGACGCCCACGAGTTCCTCAACTACCTGCTGAACACGGTGGCCGACATCCTGCAGGAGGAGAAGAAGCAGGAGAAGCAGAACGGCCGCCTCAAGAACAACGCCGAGAACAAGACGGAGCCCACGTGGGTCCACGACATCTTCCAGGGGACGCTGACCAACGAGACGCGCTGCCTCAACTGCGAGACGGTGCGCTCGCCTTTAAAAAGATCTTCTTTGTGTATCTATTGTCGTTAGCCAGTTAGCCTGCTGGTTAGCCTATTGGTTAGCTGGTTGGATAGTCGGTTGGTTAGCCTGCTGGTTAGCTGGTTGGATAGCCGGCTGGTTAGCCTGCTGGTTAGCTGGTTGGTTAGCCGGTTGGTTAGCCTGCTGTTAGCCTGCTGGTTAGCTGGTTGGATAGCTGGTTGGTTAGCTTGTTGGATAGCTGGTTGGTTAGCCTGCTGGTTAGCCGGTTGGTTAGCCTGCTGTTAGCCTGCTGGTTAGCTGGTTGGATAGCTGGTTGGTTAGCCTGCTGGTTAGCCTGCTGGTTAGCCTGCTGGTTATCCGGTTGGTTAGCCTGCTGGATAGCCGGTTGGTTAGCCTGCTGGTTAGCCGGCTGGTTAGCTGGTTGGACCAGTCGGTTAGCTGGTTGGATAGCTGGTTGGATAGCCGGTTGGTTAGCCTGCTGGTTAGCCGGTTGGATAGCCGGCTGGTTAGCCTTCTGGTTAGCCGGTTGGTTAGCCTGCTGGTTAGCTAGCCGGCGAGCTCGTCCTGCTCCTGAATGACAGCATCATCCTGTCAGGTTTGATTTCTACAGCTATTATTATATTTCGATGACAGGTGAGCAGCAAAGATGAGGATTTTCTGGATCTTTCTGTGGATGTGGAACAGAACACATCCATAACACACTGCCTCAGGTAGGATTGGTGTATCATATAATGGGGCTTATTCCCTTTAGGTCAAAATGACATTGAATAACTAATACCTCCCGTGGCCCCTGCAGGGACTTCAGCAACACGGAGACTTTGTGCAGTGAGTACAAGTACTACTGTGAGGCGTGCTGCAGCAAGCAGGAGGCTCAGAAGAGGTCAGTTAAGCACCGAGCTTAACGAACCGCGCTCGCCATGCGCCTCCTTAAGCACGTGCGCTTGCTCCTCCGCAGGATGCGCGTGAAGAAGCTTCCCATGATCCTCGCCCTCCACCTCAAGAGGTTCAAGTACATGGAGCAACTGCACCGCTACACCAAGCTGTCCTATCGGGTGGTGTTCCCCCTGGAGCTCCGTCTGTTCAACACGTCCGGGGACGCGGTCAACTTGGATCGCATGTACGACCTCGTGGCCGTGGTGGTTCACTGTGGCAGGTAAAGCGCATTTCCTAATTGCTTGAGCTGTTGCATAAGAGCTTGATGGGATGCTAACGGTATTAGCATCAGGCTTTCCAGGGAAATGGAGGGCGAACCGTTAAAATACAAATGTATGGCCTTTAGTTATTATTTCAAAGGGCTGTAAGTGGAATAATTCCCTTAAAGTTTCCATTATCAGGTATTAAGGCCAGAACCAGGAACCATGAGCAAAGAAAGACAGAAATAATACTCTATCTAATAAAATTAGATAGAAAAAATTAACATTTTTGTTGCAAACTGTGATTTTTAATGATGAGTGTTTATTAATGAACAGATGACTTCATGCAGGCGGTTACAAGGGATGCAATGCATTGTGGGAGTTGTGTGCAATAGACCGTCACTGTTTGTCCCCTCAGTGGCCCCAATAGGGGTCATTACATCACCATCGTGAAGAGTCACGGCTTCTGGCTGCTGTTTGATGACGACATCGTGGAGGTGCGTCCTTCACTCATCTCATTTTTTACGTTTGATATCGTTGTTTTTTCCCGGTAAACATCACCTCTCCTCGTGTTTGTACAGAAAATTGACGCCCAGGCCATCGAGGAGTTTTACGGGCTTACCTCAGACATCTCCAAGAACTCCGAGTCAGGGTACATCCTCTTCTACCAGTCCAGGGAGTGAGGAGAAGCTAAAGAGGACCTCCCGTCTCCACCAAGTCCGACCTGTGATGTTTGTGCCAATCCTCCCCCTCTCTCTGTTATTCGCTGCTCGTCACCTGCATCTGGACTGCACTTTAAAAAGTAACGAGCGAAGGTAGAGGGGTCGACCCCCACCGCCGTGAGATGGGGGGAAGGTTCTGTTGTAGATGAGCTCGCCCTCGTTAAAGGACCGGTGGGGATCCTCATCAGAGTTTGGTCTTAGGGCAGTAAAAAAGAAAATGGACCATAAATATAACTTGTATGGATCCCTTTGCTGTTCGATTATAGCAGCCGGCCCAAAGGGATACAGACAGATTCACTAAACCATCAAATAAACTGAGTTTAACGTTAAGTTCTAGTTGTTTATCGTGGGGGTTTCCTTCATGAAAACAAACAATGATCCAGAATTTTCTATATTTTATTTATTTATTCATTTATTTTGCAGGGACAATGCGCACTCATCAACAGTGGTACCGTGAGCCGGAGAGGCTCGTTTCCATCGTTTGTCACCAGACAGATGTTTTTTAAGGGCGTCAGAAATTAAAAAATAAAAAGGAAATATAATTCACAGACAATAATGAATACAAAAAAAACGCTTGAACTAAAGCAAACTAATGCAGAGGATTGTTTAGAACGTCTCGCACGTGGTGGAATCCAATCAATCGATTCCTCTCGTACACGCCGTCTGTCTGTCTGTCTGTCTCTCTGGGTCAATCAACTCTTAATCCACCTGAGTCAAATGCTCTTAGCGTCACATGACAGGAAGTGCTGCTGTTTTCTCTGGCAGACGGATCTGAACCATCTGAATCGTTGTTGTTTTTGCCCATATTTATTCCGTAACGTATTTATTACTGTTAGTTGTGTTTCAGATAGATAACGAAGGGGTTTGTTTGTAACATGGCTCATTTCTTTATAGTAGGGCCTCGTTTTAACAATTACAAGCAACAACATGAAGGAATGCAGGAATCCTCTGGAAGGAGTTATTTAGTTTGACACTTTTTAAAGTCATCAAGTCCCGACACACAGCCTTCGTTAAAACCCTCTAAACCGAGGGACGTGATGTAATACACAACTTGAAAAAAAACAACAACAACATTTCATCAATTTAAATATGTACTTTGCATGTCAAATATTTAAAGGGGGCAGTGATTTGCTGCTCACGCCTCCCTCATCAGGACCACGGTAACCATGGTAACGGTTGGCCCTCCCTCACAGGGCATCACGATAGTCGCTTCAGGTGGTTACGCACCAGTGACAGCGTGGACGTGAATATTATTGATAATTCCCCACAACCCTTCAGCCCTTTGGAGACGTTCAGACGGAATAACGGTGCAATAAGAGGAGGAGATAAAGTACGTTTAAATGTTGGCACTAAAGGGGTTTGTGGCACTTTTTCCCCCACCAGGTGTAACGCACACGGGGACGTCAGACCTTTCCCCTCTTTTATTTTTTGGTGGCGTCGTCCTTTTTCATTCCCATGTTGAACCACAGCCTTTTATTCTTCTGTGTGTGTGTGTGTGTGTGTGTGTGTGAGAGTCTTATGTAGCACACTGGGATCCTAAATTCAAGCTTCATTGTTGATTCGTTCGATATCGTGTTTTTGTTTCTCATCTTCGGGGAAGAATAGTGTCACATCAAATGTTCATTTTCATCTCATCAGAACTGAGCGGGAATAGAGGGAAGTCCCGCCCCTACGGCGTCCCCAATGGGAAGAAACGACCGTCAGTCAACGGCGCATGTTTGAATTGTGTAATTGTTTGAATTACACACGTTTGCAATCTAAGAGTGAATTCTGCTCATCAAGGAAGTCACATTTATGTCGTGAATGCACAACCAAGTAACGTCCTGCATCTGCTGAAGAGTCATCGGGTTCTACGGGAAACCGTTAGCTTAGCTGGAGGAGAGCGGGAACGCGTGGGACTCGTTGGTTTGAGAACGTCCCGTTACTGATCACGCAGACGAAGTCACACGTTTCCTTGAAAATCATCTTTTTAATGATATAACCTCAGTGTGTCGCTGGTCTTGTTTGTACGTCGCGTTGACTACCAGCCGTGTTCGTTCCCCGTGGGGTCCACTTAAAAGGGGCGGGGCTTAGCCTCTCCTTTGCTGTAGCTCGCCGTCCGCCCAGCAGGGGCAGAGTTCAAAGCGACTTACTTTTACTCCGGCGCCGGGTGAAGAAAAACGTGCCAAACGCGGCCGTCGACGCCGACCTTAGCGCCGCGTTATTTACTGTGCAAAGATGCAACTGTACATAAATGTTGTGTAAGACATCAAAACGCAAAAAACACTTCTGGAAACAGGAACATATTTTTTTAAGTGAAGATCTCGCGGCTGTAGCTGCACGCCGACCTCTTGAAGGAACACTGTGCCGGATCCGCCGCCATCTTTCATTTGGTTTTGTTCTTTTTCTCTGAGAGGAAACGGTAGCAGGATTATTATTCCATTAACACTTATGCACTCGGCCCGACGAGTCTCACTGTGACGCTGCTCCTGTCGGGAGACCAGCCGCCATCTTTGTTGTAAACTGAAAAGTGCACTTTAGAAAGTGAAGAGTTTCAACGCTTTGATACGAAGAACCACAGTTTAACGCACTTCTTTTGACTCGTTTTCTTCTGCTCAATAAAACGACTGTTCAGCTAACTGAGTGTTTGTTGTTAATTCCCTGCAGCTAAATATATATTATTTGTATTTTTCATATTATTTGCGGACTCCACACAGGTGAATACGGTAAATATATTTTCTGAAATCGTACGCTTAAAAATGCAAATGGAACGTGCTAATTAGCATCCGGCAAATACATCTGAACATTGGATTCAGAACAAGTATTCCTATGTGAAGGAACCCGAGCTTTGTGATGGAGGAGCTGAAGGAAACGTCGGCATCACAGCGAGAACAAACCCATTTTAAAGAGTCACGTGACCGACATGTTGAAGAGGGTCAAAGAAAGAATAGCGTGCACCTCCAGCACATTACGGGCCTCACAGCCCCCAGAAGCCTTTACTGCTTCACTGCTTCCTCCTCTTCCTCCCTGCTTTATCTCTCTGTCTGCATGTGTGGAACCCTGGAGGCCGTCTGAGGTTCATGTGTGGACTCAACGTCACGCAGACCGTTGGCATCAAACTGCATCCAAATCCAAAAGCGCATGTATTGATTTAGAGGTTATGAATTTATATATATATATATATATATATATATATATATATATATATATATATATACTGTTGTTTAGTTGGTGTCTGTGGCTCCACAAGCCGAGAGGTGACGAGGGTGTTTTATTTTTCCTGGTAATTTCTTGTAAGATTTCTGAAATGAGCCACGGGGGTCGTGTCTGCGCCCCCCGTGGTTCATTTGACTTCTCATTCCGCTTCTTCAGAATCATCCAAGACTCTTCTCAGAATCACTCCCGCAGAGATCTGTTGAGAAGCACACACACACACACACACACACACACACAATGTGTTTATCCTTGTAGAACGTATCATTAGATAACAATTAGTTTTCATTTTTATTTATATGTTGTCTCATCTTTGGAGAGAAGAACCTTGATTGTTTCATGAATCTCGTTTGGAGGCTGCAGACTGACTTTAAATAGACCGGAATGATGAATCTTATCTCGTTGTGTCGCCCTATAAAACCAAACAACGCTGTCTTTGGTCCTTGGATCGGGTCCATTTGACCCCATCAGATGTGTGAGAAACGGACCGCGGGTCCAGAAATAGATGTTAGATTTAAACTCCTTTGCAGACTTCCAACCTAAACTGGATTCTCTGTTTACTGTTGAATTCGAAGGAATCCCCCCCCCCCCCGGCCCCCCAAACACACACACACACACACACTCCAAAGGGTCAGTGACCCTTTGATGTTTTGCAGAGAACTTGTAGTGTTGCTGCAAACAAGAACCTTCGTCCTTCTTTCTGAGTCACAGCTTCAGGGAAACAGACGGGTCCCTTTGAAGCAGAGAAACCCAACAAGTGGACACACTCAAGTCCAAAAACGCCCCCCGGCCGCGTGGGGGCTGAGAGGGACCCTCGTACCATCACCACCTTGTGTTTACTCCTCTTCATCGGGGCGGAAAGTCCGTCTGAAGGAGACTCGTCATCTTAAGGGAGACTTCCAAGTCACTTTGACTCAGTGCACATCCTGCTTCTTCTGCTTCTTCTTCCCAGAATCCACCGCTACGATGCTCGCCAATGACGTGAAGCAACAGAAGCTACTGCAAACAACCTGGAGACAACGTGGGGCTTTTGTCTTCTTTTTGTACAAGGTCATTTCTGGGAAACAAAGTAACCAGCGACTCTTTCAAATCAGTGCAAAGCCTTTCATCGCTGACACTTTCATGTGCAACATGGCTCCAAATGTTCTGTTTTATTTTCATTTTCATGAACCTGGAGGTACAGTGTTTTTATATTGGACTCTTTTATACCGTGGTCACGTGCAACTGTTAATAAATCACCTTTTACGTCGTGAGAAGGATGAGCTGGATAATCTGAAATGAATCAGCTGAATGACATGTGATGTAACTTCTGTCCTGCAGACGAGCCGGACGGAGTGAACGAGGGTGTCGAGTCTCCACCTGGTGGCCACTTCTCACAGTTCATCGTCCACCATGAGACGCAAGGAAATTAAAATATGCCGTTCATGTATGTATGTATTTGTCTCCCGGATGGCACAGTTCCATCTTATCAAATACTTTTAGTAATGAATTAATTACTCGTTTAAGTAATAAGGACAGCCTTCCCCCAATAATCGTTTTTATGTCCACACATATGTGAATTAGACAGAAACGGACACAGGACATGACGGAGGTCAAACCTCGGCAGTAACGTGAGCCTGAGGCCGGTCGCACGCAACATCTGCCCAATATTTGATTTCTTATTTCCGTGTCTCAGCGGAGCGACCTGCTCAGAAGCTGAGATGTGAGGAGGCCTCTTCCTCTCACCCAGATGTGTGAGTACGTGCATCTGGGGGCCACAGACGGACACCTCCACTGAGCAGCTGTGGGCTCTTTTCCACCTGAAAAGATTTGTATTCTTCGCGAGCAGAGAGACGCCTTCAAATCCCCCTCGACGAAATAAGAAAGAGAAAAGAAAAGGTCACCATGATTTTTTAATGAAATGTAAGAAAGAACCCTGAGGAAAACGATGAACCGAGATCACCTCTCTTGGAGTTCTGCATTCGCGTCGCCGTGGTTACCGAATCCCTCGCCCCATGTGACCGTATGACATCAGTCAGCTTTGTCCCACAAAGACGAGCTTTAAAGAGAATGTGGGCGACTGTTTCCACTGACGACGAATAGAATATTTCTCTTTTAAGTGTTTTATAGACTTTTGTGTCGGCGATCACGTCAGTGTCTTATTACATCACATTACATTACATGTCATTTAGCTGACGCTTTTATCCAAAGCGACGTACAATAAGTGCATTCAACCATAGGGTACAAACTCAGGAGAACAAGAAACAAGAAAGTGCAATTTCCTCAAATAAGCGAATTTACAATTTGCTATAGATGAGTGACGTCACAAGTACAATTTAAGTGCTGCAATTTGTTAGTCTTTAGTCGAGGTAGAGTCTGAAGAGGTGTGTCTTTAGTTTGCGGCGGAAGATGTGAAGGCTCTCTGCGGTCCTGATGTCTTCAGAGAGCGCGTTCCACCATTTCGGCGCAAGGACAGCGAAGAGTCGAGACCTAGTCGAGTGTTTTGCTCTCAGTGAGGGAGGGACGAGTAGTTTTGCAGATGCAGAGCGGAGAGTGCGGGTTTGGATGTAGGGTTGGACCATGTCCTGGATGTAAGCTGGACCCGATCCATTCACAGCACGGTACGTGAGCACCAGTGTTTTGAACTGGATGCGGGCAGCCACCGGTAGCCAGTGAAGAGAGCGGAGGAGTGGAGTAGTGTGGGAGAATTTCGGAAGGTTGAAGACCAGTCGAGCTGCTGCATTCTGAATGAGCTGCAGAGGTCGAATGGCGGTGGCAGGGAGACCTGCCAGGAGGGAGTTGCAGTAGTCCAGGCGGGAGATGACAAGAGCCTGAATCAGTACCTGCGCTGCCTTCTGAGTGAGAAGGGGACGTATTCTCCTGATGTTGTAGAGCGTGTATCTACAGGATCGCGTTGTCGCAGTGATGTTGGGAGTCAGGGAGAGTTGGTTGTCGAGTGTGACGCCGAGGTTCTTAGCAGTCGAAGTGGGCGTTAGCACAGAGTTTCCAAAGTTGACTGTCAGGTCCTGGGTAAGCGAATCTTTTCCGGGAAAGAGAAGTAGTTCAGTCTTGTCGGGGTTGATTTTCAGATGGTGGGCGGACATCCACTGAGAGATGTCAGTTAGACAGGCAGAGATCCGAGCCGCCACCTGGGTGTCCGAGCGAGGGAAGGAGAGAATTAGTTGGGTGTCATCGGCATAGCTGTGGTAAGAGAAGCCATGCGAGCGAATGACAGCGCCAAGAGAGTTGGTGTAAAGCGAAAACAGGAGGGGACCCAGCACGGAACCCTGAGGAACTCCAGTAGTAAGAGGACACGGTTCCGACACAGATCCTCGCCAGGTTACCCGGTAGGTGCGGCCATCGAGGTAGGACGAGAGAAGGGAGAGAGCAGAGCCTGTGACACCAAGTTCTTGAAGGGAGGAAATAAGGATCTGGTGGTTGACCGTGTCAAATGCAGCAGAGAGGTCCAGAAGGATGAGGACAGAGGAGAGAGAGGCGGCTCTAGCAGTGTGGAGTTGCTCAGAGACAGCAAGGAGAGCAGTCTCTGTAGAGTGGCCTGCCTTGAAACCTGACTGGTGGGGGTCAAGGAGGTTGTTACAGTGGAGATAAGAGGAGAGTTGATTAAAGATAGCACGTTCAAGGGTTTTGGACAAGAAGGGAAGAAGAGAGACCGGTCTAAAATCTTATGATTTTAGTGAGTCATGTGCAAATATCCTTTGGTCTTGTCTGTGACTTTTGGCTTCTTTTTATATGAGACACACACACACACACACACACACACACACACACAAATGTCAGCTGATGTCAGGAGAGTTCATAACACATCAACCTGAATCAATCTGCCCACAATCCTTCTTGTTGGAGTCCAGATGTGCGGAGCAGGAAGAGGATTCGGTCCGGACTAATCGCTGCGTTGGGGGAAAAGTGCGATTCGATACGGCGGTCGTCATGGAGACGAAGGGAAGGAAGGATCCGGTCGCTCCGGGTCTCATCTCTCGGGGACCAAGAGGACCCGTTGGCCCGAGGTCATGGCGAGGGAATCGCCCTGGGGGGGTGACGGGGGGGTGACGAGGGGGTGATGAGGGGGTGGTGTCCACGCGGTGCGGATGGAGGAGGCCTCTAGCGTCCACCTCTGCTGCGTCCCTCCCGTCGTAAATCGCGAGGTCCTCCTGAGCCCCGACTGCATCCTGCTCCGCTCCAGATGTGGTCTAACGGCCTCTCTGGGCCTCGGGCGGTGCCCCCCCTCCTCTTGGCCTTCAGTTGACTCCTCGGTGGAGAAGTGACTCCATCAGGAGAAAGATCACCGAGCTGGACTCCGAGCTGCTCCGTGTCCTTTTTCCTTCCTTTCTTCCCTCTTTTTTAATATTGCCTTTTGATTTATGCTCTGCAGCTGTGTCGCCCTTACCCGTGTCATCGTGCCGTGATGTACACCCCCATTAAGAGGGCTGTGGGATCGGGCAGGTCCAGCTTCTGCCCCCAAACTGGAAACATTGGGCGGATTTGAAGGTGTTGATTCTGTTCAGCTGGACTCCAGCTGCACTTCATCCGTACAGTCAGAGTTCCACCTTAACGCTGTGGTCACTGAGGGAATGGCGGCCTAATCGTTTTTGCTCATCCTGACCTGCAAGATATGCAGCAGGCGATTGGATGAACCATCTGTCAATCAAACGAGAAAAAAAGTCTTTTATCAAATAAAAACCCTCTGTGTGGAAGGCTGTGACTTCATTTTAACGTGTTATCCTCCAACCGCCAACCTGGTGGTCAACCGTGGCTCTCTCCAGGACCACAGCTGACTAGCAGCACACCTGAGTAAATACCCCCATCAGCCCCCCTTCCCCCACACTTGTATCACAGCAGCAGGTTCCTGGTCCGCGTCCCGAGAGCCCGAGACCTCAGTGAAGCGGCGTGCATCGGACAAGAAGCCCATTGTGTGGAGATGTGAGGAGGCATGACGGAGGTTTCCACAACACGGCTTCTGCACATTCTGCAAGTCTCCCAGCGGCGATTTAAGGGTCAACGAGGGCTTCTCTTGTGTTTTTCTACATGGATTTGGGGAAACTGGCATCAGTCAGAGTGGGCTTCATGCGGCGAGGGATGCTAATCAAACTCTTCTTCTTCTCTGGCTGTTCAGACCCACTCAACAAAAGTATTTTATACTCAATTATCCTGGATGTAAAGTGCAACGTAAAATGTATCGGCCCCCAGACCCCTTTCCTGCTCAGCATGTGGGGGGTTCTGTGGGCGGAGCCCGCCAACACGCCGCCTCCTGCTGGATAGCAAGTTGGGTTGGTTTGTTTTTTCCAAAATGTCTGAAGATCAAATGAGTTTCTCAGAATGTGCAGTTATTGTCTGAGAGAAAGGTAACAGTGGACGGTGGGTGCAGATGGGCGGGTGCAGATGGGCGGCCCCCCGCCGCGCTGACTGAGGGACCACGTGACCCCTGTGAATAGAAGCCACAGCAACGGCAAAGCAACCCAAAGACAAAACAGATAGTAGGTGAGCCTCTGCCAGTCAGCAAAATAGTTTATCGTTATAGCGGCTTCACCGTCTCCAAGGTTTGCTCAACATTTCCTGTTGGAGCCTTTTGGGATTCTGGCGCCCAACAACAAAACAGCATCCGTTATGGTCGCGTCACTGAGCCGAGTGAGTTCTGAGGCCGCAGAGGCAACGCTGGAGCTCCTTTCTGCTCCGCGGAGCAAACGTCTGCCCTTAGATAATACGGGGTGTGTGTGTGTGTGTGTGTGTGTGTGTGTGTGTGTGTGTGTGTGTGTGGGGGGGGCCCGGCTCAGGCAGGCGGCGCCCGGAGAGCTGATCACCGCCGGGCCTCCCTCAAAGAGTTCATCCAAACGCACACGTGCTGATGCACACGGACGACGCTCAATGACCGAGACCTCTTTCAAGTCAACGTAAGGATCATTTCTTTTATCAGTCTACAATCAGATGTTTATACTTTATGTTTAATATATATATATATTCATTAAATGTCTATTTATTTGTAATGTATTTTCATTTAGATATATTTTCCATTTATTTTTTGTTTATTAATTCAATTCCTTCATTTTTATATATATATATATATATACATGCCAAATGTTTAAAAACTAACTCTTGGTGAAGTAGAACTGAGACTCTGCAGTGTTGTCGTGGTGACTTGGTGACGGAGGAGCAGCACCATCTGTTGTCCAAACGCGGTCGCAGTAATGAGGTCGCTTCATAAAATGTAAGTTACCCATTGAGAATAATAATAAATACAAGAGAACAGCATGGATTGTTCAAAACAAAGGTTTTCTGTAAAAACGTTCTGTATGTGGTCGATAATATCGTCATTTACATTTCTTATGTGAATGAACAAATAAAAAAATAAACTTGGAGCTTCAGAAAGATAAAGGTTTAATTTTTAAATGTTATTTATTTAATAGGCACATTTGGAGTAAATATTCATCACCCAAATCATATCATGGTGAATTCATCCTGAATTAATACTTTTATATAATTAAAGCCATTGAAGAACTGATTAGCTTCAAAACTTTTAATTAATACAAACAATTTAATCAAATGCATAAAGTCATTTCTGCAAAGTACTTATCTAGTAGTTCAGTTCTTGTATACAAAAAAAAACACTAATAGGAAAAATAGGATTAAAAAAATAGATATTCTTAAAAAGCAAATAATCTCCAGTTATTGATGCCGTAAACATCCCGTTATGTTAAATGTTCCTAAACCGTATTATGTTGTTTTAGTTCAAAATGACTGAAGGCTGATTACTACAATTTTTTTTATCCATCTCAGAGTAAAAGAACCTGGATGCTAATCGGATTATTGGCATCTTAAACCCGCTGTGACGAGCCCGCTAACATTAGCCACGGTAGCTCAGCAGTGTTAGCGTAGCTGAGAAGCTATCAGGCTATCAGGCTGTTGCAAGTGAAGTTGCAGACAACGTCTTTTTTGGATGAAAACTATTTTTGGGTTGAATATAGTTTTGACTCAGTAATATATGTATATTTTTTAATAAAATACATTTTTTCAATCTTCACTTATATATATACTTATATATATATATATATATATATATTGATATTCGGTGTATTTTTCGGTTGCGCTCCTCGCCGTTGATGCCCCGCCCCCTACGCCACATCAGGGTCAAAAGTCTGAATGTGAAAAAAAAAAAGATCTAAAGATTTGAATCTGAAAATATCAAATCAGCAACCAAAATTTATAATATAGTGACTATCAAAAAATAAATACAAGAATGAAAACAAATATTTTATTCAAAAAATAAATAAAACTGAGTCAAAACTATATTCAACCCGAAAATACTTTTCGGTCACTTATTTTTTATCTTGAATACATTGTTCAAGATACCAAAACCTCCAGGTTCAAGGTTTTGACCTGGATTTGGCTCCATGTCCTTCCAGCTCCTCCCAGTATGACGCGGACGTCCCGGTAAACGGTGTAAACTCTACGTTTTGAAATGCTTTATTTGCTCAAACGCTGGCGTTCACCACATGAGACTTTTCCGCCGTTCACAGGTAGCTCGCTGTGAGGAGGCTCGACGTGAGCCGTTCAGGGGACAGACTTCTTCTGCTGTTAAATGCCTGAAAGATTTTTAAAAAGAAGTTAAAAGACAACAAATCCATAGAAGTCCAGCCAAGCTTTTGTCGTACGCGCCCTGAAGGCCACAGGGACGCCGCGTGCGCGCTGTCAAGTGGACCGTCAGAGCGTGGCGAGTGTTCTCGATGGACTTACGAGGGTCCGAGTGGGGCTGAGGGAGCGAGAGCGCGTCGGGCTGGAGCTCCTGCTCGGGCTCCGGCTCCACTGCACAAGAAACAACAACAACAACACGTCGTTTTATGCTCTGCGTGAGACGTATTCTCCAAAACCGATTCATCAACGGCCACGTTCACACGCGCACTCGTGTTCCACTCGTGCTCCCCTGAGCAGGACGACGCTCTCTGACAGGGCTCATGTGAATATTAATGTGGATTTAGGGGCGTTCTTTGTTTACGGCTCCTTTCCTGCGTTAGCAGCACTGAGCGCTGAACACAAACCGACAAACACAAAGTGGAACACTTTGATGAAAAAGCACATTTTCAAACAAAGACGCCAAATATCAGAAGCTGCTCCTGATGTTCCAACTCTCATTTCCTGACACGAAGGACGGCGGCGCGGCGGCGAGGTTTATCGTTGATCGGCTTTACTGGGAGATCTCCTCCGTCTGACTGAAGGCCGGAAAGCGCCTGCGTGTGAACTTGGTGGCTACGAAGGTCCCAGGGTCGTTACCGCGGCGCCCTGTCTGGTCACCGCCTCGCCCTTCACCACCACGGCGTCTCCTTCCACCAGGGCCGGCCACACGTGGTACATCACCCGGGGAGCCGCCCGCTCAGAGTCGTAGCTGCGACGGTACCTGGAGAGCAGGTGAAATGTTATTGACAATCAAAAGTATCGCCGAGGAATAACACACACACACACACACACACACACACTGAGGACTGACTTCCTGTCGTCGTAAAGCTCTCTGTCGGTGGCGGGCGCCAAGTCGAGCGGCGGTTCCAGCATCTGCATGGCGAAGGCCGCCTTGCACGCCTCCCTGATCAGGCTGTTGATGAAGAAGAAGTCCACCTCCGGCAGGAAGGTGACCCACGGGTCCACGCTCATGGCGTCGAGCACGTCCTGCGCAGAAGAGAAGAAGAATCCAACCGCGCCCGGGACGCGCTGCGGGGAGACGCGCGTTTGATTCCCACCTTCATGCTGGACTGGACGTCGTAGAGGTGCATGTTGTGGACCAGGAAGTCCCTGGTGGCGTCCTCCAAACTCTCTGGCCCGGAGTGGGACGGCGACAAGGTCTTCCTCCAGCGCGCCTTGAGCTGTCGGTACGCCCGCTTCGCTCGGTTAAAGGACTCCTGATACGGGAGAACATCTTGAAGTATTTCTATTCATACAAAGTTATATATATATATATATATATATACAATCGTGATCTGGTGAATAAAATAAATCCTGTTACCGGCTGCACTTCAAACCCATTCGGAGAATTAAACAAGATGACAGAGGTGACTCGTTTTCCCTGCATGCACTTGTGATCTGCTCTAGGTGAGTCCTTACCACCACGGCGATGAAGATGATCTTCTGGACCATCTCCAGGTCGGCGATGTGGCGTCGGAGCACTTTCTGTGCCTCAAGGCGCTCCGCCCCGTACAGCTCGCAGAAGCGCGACACCAGGCGGGCGCGGCGGGACGGGGCGGTGAGCTGGGCACTGGTCCTCGGGGGGCTGGAGGAGCGGAGAGGGAGACGGGTCGTTGGTGTGTGTGCCTGCGTAGTGTGTGTGTGTGTGTGTGTGTGTGTGGGGTGCGTACAGCGTGCAGGTGTACAGGTGCACAGGCGTACCTGTCCTGCAGCACGGTATTCTCCGCGCTCAGGGAGGACACCTCGTTCCTCAGCAGGCGGATCTGCTCCTGGGACTCGTCGAAGGCCTCCAGCTTCCTCTTACTCACCTCCACCTGCTCCAGAGCCGCAACCAGCCTGGAGCGCCAGAGGACCACAGGCTTCACCGCGACGCATTTATACATCTCATATATACATATAGACACATATATATATATATATATATATATATATATATACTATATTAGAGGAATAATACCTCTAACTCTATTAGCAGCATTTATCAATCACTCACTCTGCTTTCATTTGCACCATCTCGTCTTCGGTGGCGAGCAGCGTGCGGGCTGATTTGCGCTTTGTCTCATCCAGTTCCTCCTGAGTATCATCCAGTCTGTGAGAACAAGGCGAGGGGGCATCAATGGAAGCAGCGGTCACGTACGATGTCATGACATTACAGTAACTTTTAATTGTCATATTGAATTCTCGCCACAACTTCCATATTCCACAGTCAGGTTTTTCATGGGGGGATTTGAGCAAATGTCATACTCCCACTCACGGCACTAAATGCCATTTTTAGTTGACTTTCGACTCACTCTGCCCTCGTCGACTCCAACTGCAGGCGGGTGGAGCACAGCTGCTGCATGTCGTTGTCCCGGGAGGCCGAGAGCTCCCTGATCCTCCGGTCCTTTTCCATCGACTCCTGATCAATGGAGACGATAATTGATCATTTGATGCCAACACCCTCGACGTAGCTGTTATTTTCTGTATGTTTATATGTTTATTATCTCGTAAGGGATGATGTCACCTGCATGAGCTGCAGACTGGTGTCGTTGGAGCCCGAGGACCTCGCCATTAGGGAACAGGTGCTGAGCCACGGCAGCAGGCGTGTTCTTAGCGTGTCCTCTGCGGCATAGTGTCTGTCTGAGCATGGGGGAGTGAAGGCAGCAGAGTGAGGAGGTGAAGAGGAATAGGGAGGGATTAGGAGCGTCTGAGGATGAATAACGCAGAGACACCGCATACGTCTCTGGTAGAGACCTGTCAATCAGCGTGTAGCCCCGCCCTACAGCATCCCCTGCTTTATGGTCTGTTTGACTCTAAATGGACCATCAGTCACTAAATGAACATCATGCTGTGTTGAAGACGTGAAACTAGAGACTGAGACCATAAACTCATGTTTACAATGTTTACTGAGGGAATAAATCAAGAGAGAAGTAGAGTCATTTCCTCATAGACGTCTATGGGAGCAGAGGAGTCGCCCCCTGCTGGTCACTACAGAGAAGTAGAGTCATTTCCTCATAGACGTCTATGGGAGCAGAGGAGTCGCCCCCTGCTGGTCACTACAGAGAAGTAGAGTCATTTCCTCATAGACGTCTATGGGAGCAGAGGAGTCGCCCCCTGCTGGTCACTACAGAGAAGTAGAGTCATTTCCTCATAGACGTCTATGGGAGCAGAGGAGTCGCCCCCTGCTGGTCACTACAGAGAAGTAGAGTCATTTCCTCATAGACGTCTATGGGAGCAGAGGAGTCGCCCCCTGCTGGTCACTACAGAGAAGTAGAGTCATTTCCTCATAGACGTCTATGGGAGCAGAGGAGTCGCCCCCTGCTGGTCACTACAGAGAAGTAGAGTCATTTCCTCATAGACGTCTATGGGAGCAGAGGAGTCGCCCCCTGCTGGTCACTACAGAGAAGTAGAGTCATTTCCTCATAGACGTCTATGGGAGCAGAGGAGTCGCCCCCTGCTGGTCACTACAGAGAAGTAGAGTCATTTCCTCATAGACGTCTATGGGAGCAGAGGAGTCGCCCCCTGCTGGTCACTACAGAGAAGTAGAGTCATTTCCTCATAGACGTCTATGGGAGCAGAGGAGTCGCCCCCTGCTGGTCACTACAGAGAAGTAGAGTCATTTCCTCATAGACGTCTATGGGAGCAGAGGAGTCGCCCCCTGCTGGTCACTACAGAGAATGCAGCTTTAACACATGAATCTGGAGCGAGAAGTTGTCGCCTGGTTTGTAAAACCCAAACGATTAGCTCACCTTCAGCAGCAGTGAGGTTGAGGATGGTGAACAGCTGACCCTGGATTTTTGAGGTCATCTCAATCAGCTCGCAGCATCGGTCCAGATTCTGGTCACAGGAGATAATCTGAAGGGTGAATATGATAAACAGAAGGTCAACAAACAGAGTAGGGCTAACAGCTAACGAGGCTAATTTAGCTAACAGGGGTATTACAACTGACAGGGCTAACGGCTAACAGGGCTAATGCGGTTAACAGCTAACAAGCTGTATTGCTAACAGGGCTAGTATAGGTGACAGCGCTAACACCTTACATAGCTAATGCAGCTAAGAGCCAACAGAGTGTATGCTAACAGGGCTACTATAGCTGATAGAGCTAACGGCTAACAGGGCTAATGCAGCTAACAGAGCAGAAAGCTCTAACAGAGCTACACCCACTGACTGTTGTCTGTTCAATGTGGCTTTATCGTAACTCTAGAAAAAGACATCTTTTCAACACACAAGGTATACAGAACAATATAAATATAAATCTGTTAACAACATGAACACAGTGAACAGCAGTGTAGCTATATGGATAAAAATAAGTTTATCTAAGTTAAGTTACCTGCAAAAAGTGAACAAACCTGCAATGCAAACACACACCTGGTGTAACGTTAGATATTGTACACTTTTCCAGTTTAAAAAAATATTTTCAGTAAATAAATGTGACTGACTTTTATATAATTATCATGATGCAAATTGTATACACTAATCATGGATGAATTTAGAGAACAGTACTTGTGTTTTGTAGACATCAAGAAAACATATGTATAACGTTATAGATATGTTTTACTTTGAGCCTTCTGTGCATTTTAACATGCAAAAAAGTCCACCATTGTTGAGGTTTAAACGAGTCACTTGGGTTCGCTGTACGGGACATGAACCATCTCAACGGTTACAAGTACCTTTGTTATGGAGAGTCGCCATGGCGAACGGTGTCCATGACAACCAAACCCAACGAAAATCAATGTCATCCAAACGAGTGCATTCCTTCACGGTTATGTTTTGAATTGGTTCATGCATCATAATACAAACAATTTGTCTCCATTGAACTATCCATTTTTCAAATTACAAGCGGTAAAATCCTAAATAAAACTAAAATGGTGAAACATGTAAGGGAATGGAAACGACAATTAACGGTCTCTGCAGGGATACAACTTACCTCTTTTATCATGCAGCACTTTGGGATTTGCTTAAGTATAAAGTGCATTACAAATTAAATGCATAATTATTATTAAGCGGCCAGCTGTTTACTGATGAACTTACGTGGTACTCTCTGTGCCAGCTCTCCAGCTTCTCCTGCAGGGCGCCGAAGGAGGAGGTGCTGGTGAGTCTCCTCAACGTGTCGGCCATGATCCGAGGAGCAGGAGGAGGAGGAGGAGCAGGAGCAGGAGGAGGAAGAGGACAGCCGCCGGCTACGATCTCTGAACGCGTGTGCGGTAGAGGGAAAACAACGTCAGGATAGGACGCGGATGACGTCACCGCTTCAGTTGCGCGAGCGAGGATCCCGCGAGCACGTTGTCCGTGCGTCGTAAAGGTCGCAATGGTAAACGGGCCGTTCTTGCATCGCGCTTTTGACCACACACAGAGCCACCTGCCCATCAGTAACTGACAGTACACACCGTCGCATGTGTGTGTGTGTGTGTGTGTGTGTGTATATGTATATATATATATAAACCAAAACCATAAAAAAAGTTTAACTGTTTTTAACACATTTATTCACACACACTCAATATTAATACTTTTTTTACATTACATTTTTTGTTGTTAACATGTTATCATTGAGAATGTAATGTATGTGTTTGTGTTAGATGTGTCACTAATAGTAATAATTGTCCATTATTAAAGACAGCTTGGCAGTCCACTATGGAAACAATGAATGAATGAACACGTTATTTAGGCTCCTTCAGTCATCGGCTTGTTGAACTTGGAATGTACCATCTTTTGTTCTCCTGGGAACGTCCCGGCGTTTCGTTCGTGACAAATACACGACGTTTGCTTTTCGTCTTACCGTCATGTGTTTATTCATAATTGAGTGTCTTATCGTCCATATCGCACAACACAAGCATACGTGTTTGCCCCCCCGGCACGGTGACAAGTGGTACGTCCTCCCCCCCGGCACGGTGACAAGTGGTACGTCCCGGGTCGCTGTGGCAGCAGCAGAGGGAGGGTCAACATGGCGTCTGAGCAGGTCCGTTATCTTCACTATTTGTTGTTTTTATGCTTCTTACCTCGTTAATCTTTCAGGTATTTTCTGGTATTGTAATGCATAATATCACCGAGTCACCTGGAGAATAAATATGATCGTATTGTGCTTCGTTATCGGCCATAAACACCGTCGCATGGAGGCTGAAATGCTGCGATGCTGGTTTCCATGTTGCTGCTGCAATGAGTGCGGTTTATTTTTAGTGGCAGTCGTCGGTCAGAAGTGAGATTCCAGCGCAGAGCGCAGACCCGACGGCTAGCGAGGCCCCGGACTGTACATGTGCTTCTGTTTGTCGTTTCATCCACGTTTTACGGCTAAACGCATGTTTCACTTCATCTGGAGCGTTCACGTGGATCTCAGCAGACTGGAGTATGACATTCAGAGTTATGCTTGTCGTTGTGGACAATGCACCGAAACTGTGTTTTTCAAGCACCCATTGTGAGCGTCTCAAAGCAATAAACTCAAACATGGAACTGGCGTTATTATTTTCCTGTGCGCGCACTGCGCTTCTTAGTGTGACCGCTAGGTGTCGCTGCCGCTTCTGGCGGCTACTTGAGCTGCATTGACGACGAGTCGATGGGAATATTCACCCCAGGTGATCGGCTAAAACCACCAACCAGACATGCAGATGCTTGTTTACCCAGGGAACAAATCAACGGAGGCGTGCAGTCATTTTCTATGTAATTACGCTGGCGGAACCGTTTCTGCTGCTCACAGACTTATTATTTCAATGGCATGACTTGTTCAACCTCTTCAGGGGTTTGGTGATGAACCACAAGGTTTACCAGAGACTGCGGTCTGAGAGTCTTTTACCGTCACGGCGCCTCAGGGATGTTTTTTTTCCCCCCCTGCAGGAGAGCTCCAACGGGCCCGTGAAGAAGTCCATGCGAGAGAAGGCCGTGGAGCGCCGCGGCATCAACAAGGAGCACAACAGTAACTTCAAAGCGGGCTACGTGCCCATCGAAGAAGAACGCCTCCATAAGACGGGGCTGAGAGGACGCAAGGGAAACATGGCCGTGTGCATCGTCATCCTCCTCTTCATCCTCGCCCTCATCAACCTCATCGTGAGTTCTGCCGATCGTCCTCTGGGCTTAGAAATCACAGGAGGGGAATCCTGCTGTCAGTTTGTGTTACACAGTGTGACTTCTGCTTCTTCTTAACACGTTCGTTCAGAATAGAAGCTGTATAACAACAGCGTTTGACATGGAAATCTTCTTGGTCATAGTAGTCGTATATTTCTTCAAGAAAAGTATGGAAATTTTTTCGTTGTAGGATGTAAATCTAAATATCCTGTTCACCTAAACTGCATAGTCACCGCTTGCCAAACAGGCCAAAGCGGAACTTTGGTCGGCTCCGTGTGCTGTAGCGAGGCTCCGTATCACTCCCCCTCTTTAAATGGGCCTCAGATCACTCTGGTGATTTGGACGGTGATCCGAATCGGTCCCAACGGCTGCGACAGCATGGAGTTCCACGAGTCCGGCCTGCTGCGCTTCAAACAGAAGGCGGACATGGGGATCGTCCACCCGCTGCACAAGAGCACCGTGGGGGGCCGCAAGGACCAGGACCTGGTCCTGGTGGGCAACAACAATCCGGTAAGAGGCACTTCTTGACGGCGGCGGCGGGGGGGGGAAGAGCTTCCGCCGCTGTGCGCTCGCTCTGACAACCCGCGTGTCTCCTTCGGGCAGGTCGTGTTCCAGCAGGGCACCACCAAGCTGAGCGTGGAGAAGGACAAGACCTCGGTGGTCAGCGACGTGGGCATCACCTTCACGGACCCCCGCACGCAGACCACCTTCTTCAGCACCGACTTTGAAAACCACGAGTTCCATCTGCCCAAAGGAGTGAAGGTCCTCAGTGTGAAGAAGGCTTCCACGGAGAGGGTGTGTGTGTGTGTGTGTGTGTGTGTGGTTACTCAAAGTGGCCATAAACATTTTTAGTCTACCTTCAGTCTCCTGGTAACAGCTTCCTGTTCACCCCCCCAAGTGTCTCCTCCTTCTAACACCTCCCTCTGATTCCAGATCACCAGCAGCGCCTCGTCCGACCTGCACATCAAAGGGGACGGCAAGGCCATCATCCGAGGGAACGAGGGCGTCAACATCATGGGCCGCACCGTGGAGTTCAAGATGGGGGGGGGCATCGAGCTGCGGGCCGTAAGTCGTGCTTTTTTTTTTTTCAAAATAAAAGTCTCTCCCCACCACCCCCCGGCTGACGGGTTCTTTGCTCCCTGCAGGAGAACAGCATCGTCCTGAACGGATCTGTCATGTTCAACGCGACGCGCATCCCCAGCTCGGCGAGCGACGTGTACTTCGACGCCGGCACGGAGCGCTACAAGCTGTGCATGTGTGCCGACGGGACGCTGTTCCGCGTGCAGGTCAAGCACCTCAACATGGGCTGCCAGACGTCGGACAACCCGTGCGGGAGAGCCGGCTAGAGGTCCACGCCTCCGTCCCTCTTCCCATTTCCCCACGTCCGGTCTGCCGGAACCGCGAGTCGTTTGCGTGCGTCGCTCCTTCTGTGTTACGGCCGTGAGATGTGAACACGCGCGTCAGCGCCGCAGTGTTTGTGTTTTTATTGTTCATCCAAAGCTCTGCAGTATTCACCGTCCAGTATTACTACTAGTAGTACAACCAGTACCCCAAGAGGCGATCTCTTTCAATCATTTGTTCATGGTAACCGGCAGCTTTGTCATTAAAGACGCTACCCTTTAAATACAACAACATGTATTGTAAGTCCTCCAGGGCGAGAGTGTCTTTGTCAGAGCGTCTATTACGTGCCAATGGATCTACAAGGGTGATAAAAGGATGTAATATATATATATATTATATTATATATATTTATATATTATATATAATATTATATATATATATAATATTATATTATATATATTTATATACTATATATATATATATATATATATACTATATATATATATATATATATATAAAATATGTGTGTGTGTAATATTCACATTTTTACGGTAGAATAACAGGAAGGTCGCATTACGGAATAATTCTCTTTAAATGTCAATGAAAGTCAGGAAGGTTTGAAGCTTTTATTGATGGTTTGAATTTTGTGCAATATAGTAAAAAAGATTTGAGTTTCATTTTGCTTCTGTTTGCTCGTGTGTTTTTATAACTGTGCTGATGACTCGACTCCTTCAAAATAACATCGTGAAACGTTTAGGTTATAAAAGTTATCACATGGTTGTGTTAAGCTCCGCCTCCTCCTCAAAGACTCTTTAGAAACTCATCAGTGATTCTTCAGAACAAACGCAGTCGAAGAAGAAAACTCGTTTCCTTTCTAACATAATTCATGAATCCGATTTGTTGTATTGGAATGTCGTCCAACATCTCGTTGCTTTGTTGATTTCAATAAAGAAACTCGATGGTTTTTAAAGTCTTGAAAACCATTGAGTGCTACTCGGTTAAGCACAAAGTACTTTATATTTAGGGGACACTTTTGTTTCCATGACTTGTTGCTACTTGGAACGTGAGCAGACGTGATTCCAACATTAAAATCTGCTTTAAATGAAGTCTGAAGTTGTCAGATTTATTTTCAGTACTTGAACAAATTTAAAACGTCTTTTAAACGGAAAAGCGCTCGCTGGGATTCTTATCGCCTTCAGTAAAATACCGTGGGATGTTTACATGGTCGTTTAAAACCATAAAGTCGGTTTTATCGCCTGTAAGAATGTGGTGTCGTAAGCAGTCGGGTCCGGCGCTCATCGTAGCGCCGCCCAGTGAGGCATTAACCGCCGCAGTGAATGATTGAAGGAGCCACAGTCCTTCAGCCCCACTCAGCGAACGCTCCTCAGACTTTGATCTGACGGACCGGAGACAACACCTTTCCTCGGCCCACCTGACGCGAGTGCAGGTGAGTTCTTTGTGCGTCCGTGTGCGTTGTCGTCCTGTGATGACACAAAGAGTGATGCGCGGATGTTTTTCAGTCGTCGTGATGGCGAGGACGCCGGCGACCTTCCTGCTGCTGCTCCTCCTCGTCTCCTCCGGACTCCACGTCTCCTGCGGCTGTCCGGACTCCTGCGCCTGCCGCGCCCCCTCCCTGTTGAACTGCTCCTCCGCCGGCCTGACCTCGGCCCCCCGACCCATCCGGGCCTCCGTCGCCCAGCTGGACCTGTCCCACAACCTCCTCCGGGCGGTGGCCTTCGACGGGCCGCGTCCTAACCTCCGGGACGTGTGGCTCGGGGACAACGGCGTCGAGCGCTTGTCCCTCTGCGTGGGGGGCGAGACCGGACGGACCCGGAGGGGCCGGGCGTGCGAGTCCTGGGCCCCCGCCCTGCAGCTGCTGTCTGTGGAGAGGAACCGCCTCCAGGCGCTCCCCCAGGGTGAGTCCTGTCGTTCATCGCCGTTATTTAAATGATTTTACATTCAGATTCATTCAGAACTTCTAGTCACCTGTAAAAATACAAACAGATGTAAACACCTGTACGGCGCCGCCCCTTTCTACTACATGAATGCTCATCACGTGTCTGCGTGGAGCAGATAGAAGGCGTTTCCCTCACCAGATGTACAACAATCTCTCACTTCTTCACTTTGAGATGGAGTCTCAAACACATCCGGTCTCCATGACAACCTGCAGATCACGCCCCGCGTGGGGGGGGGGGGGGGGGGGGCGGTTGGAATGCGTATCGCCGGGGCGTGTGCCCAATAAACGCGCTGTTGCACCACGTAGGTGTGTAAACGGGAGATAAACCCTTAAAGGGGCAGTTTTCAGGATTCAGGGGGCCTCTGGTGGCAGATCATTCTCAGCCACGATGGACTGAGACGGAGACTCGTGTCTTCACTGGCGTGTCGGCGGTCAGGTGTCCGTCTGAGGATCCACACGGGCGGCGCTCTGACTCCGAGGCGTCGGGGAGGAACGCTCGATGAGTCAGAAAGGTGCTCCGAGGTGTCCTAATCCGCCCAGGGGGTAGAACACGTCCACGAGCCACGTGGCTCTCCTCTCTTCTGGTTCTCACACACGCTCCATCCACACGCGTGACCTTCAGCACTTTACTCCGCTTGGCCCCGGCCTCCCGAGATAATGACGCTGTACTCACAGCCGTCGCCGACGCTCCACTGGCTCAGAAAACACTCGGGCGGGCGGTACTTTTACTACGAGTCGACGGGGCCTCTAACAAAGCACGGACCCCACGGAGTCGGTCCGGAGGTCGTGGGGGGGTCGTGGGGGGGGCTTGTGTCGTGCTGCTGAAGTGAGGAACACAAGCGGAGACACGAGTGTTCACTGTGGAAATGATCTCAAGTATCTCAACAGTCATATTTCAGTGGGGGGGGGGGGGGGGGGGGTAGTGTTTGTTTAGTCTGACCTTTCGTACTTTGACTAGCTGGAGGTCCGAGGGGAGGGGCCTTAAGTTTATTAAGTCGTCGTTCCAACAGTAAATGCCTCCCCTGTCAAACAAATAGGCAGGACCATTAAAATAAATATATCAGTACAATTAGAAAATCAATTCAAAAATGCTTTTATTGATGACAATTTTGAATGAATTTATTTTCGTATTTAAATGTATTGTTGTGTGTATATTCACCTTTTTTTCATTTATTTCCCTATACTCCAATGATTGTGTACCACGTGCCCTCTAACAGCCTGCTGACCGTCGCTTCACCTTCATGTTACCAAATATCTTGTGAATTCATTTTCTTGTCTCCCGTCATCCAGGGCTGGAGAGCAGCAGGTCCCTGCAGGTTCTGCAGCTTTCCTACAACAGGATCTCAGCCCTACGACCCGGAGACCTTCGTCACCTCCAACAGCTGGAAGAGCTCCACCTTCACCACAACCTCATCCGGAGTCTCCATCCACAGACCTTCCAGGGTTTGACCCGGCTTCGGGTAACACTCTTCTACCCTCACTAACTACAAAAAACCCGCACAAAGCATTCAATATGCTAACAATCAATTCAATATGCCACCATTTGTTCACCTGCCTCAGATAAAAGTTCATGTTTAATTAAAACGTTTGTAACGTGATTGTTGAAGCGATCACATTAAATGTGTCTCCATATTTTGTTCCCCCTCCCAACTCAAAAGGTCCTTGATCTGAGCTTCAACATGTTGACCAGCCTCCATCCCTCCACCTACCTTTCCCTGCGTCACGTGGGGGCGGAGGTGGCGCTGGGCGGGAACAGGTGGCGGTGCGACTGCGGCGCGCGCGGCCTGAGAAGGCGGATGTCCTACGACGGCAGCAGAGGCCTGCGGGCCTGGAGCCTGGTCTGCGCCTCCCCCGCCGCCCTCGCGGGCAGAGACCTGCTGCGGCTGGAGGACCACGACCTCGACTGTTCGGGCGCCGACGGCGGAGCGGAGCTCCACCGGGACGTGACGGTGCGCAGGGGCTCTGAGATACTGCTGACTTGTGCTCGACAAGGTAACGGCCTCACAAAGTGTAAAACCACTTAAAGCATCGCAAACGGGCCACGTTCCCAGGAAAGAAATGTTGGTATGTTTCCAACATTTGGTCAGAGTAAGTGACGTGGTGTATCGTCACGTCCGCTATCGGAGGTCAAATGAAGAGTGTTGATGGCGAGAAAGGTACAAACACAGGACTTACTTAAATAAGTCCACCAAGGGTGCTCCTTGGTCCTTAGTTGTTATTTTGTTACGCTTTGTAACAATTATTTCGTTCCTTTTTGTTACATTGTTTAATTTAGGAAGTAGTTACATCATTATTCTACACAGGCAGTTTGAAAACATCCACCACGTGAGCATGTACCACGAGGCTTATATTTGACAAAGGTCTTTTTCAATAAAACTGTAAATATTGCCTCTGTTGTAGATTTGTCTTGGTGGACGCCCAGCGGAGAAGCTTCTGTGAGTCAACCTCAGGCCGGTCTGCTCATCAGCGACTTCCAGGAAACAGACACAGGACTGTATGTGTGTGTGTCTGAAAAACTAGAAGTTGTGTCCGTGTTTGACCTCCAAATCAGTGAAGTAGGAGAATCGAGAAGAAAAGCACGAAGTTTACCCGGAATCAGCCGACAAATGATCCCACGAGAAACTCCGGACAGTTCAGACCGAGGAAGGAATCAGTTAATCAGAGCTACGCAGTCCGAGTTGGATCTGGCTGTGTGTTTGTCTGTTTTCATCACGTTTGTGGTATCCTTTGTCCTGGGAGTCCTAGCGAGACCTTGTGTTGACGTTCTCCTGAGAAGGTTCACCAGGGAGAAAAGCTCTGCAACCACGTCTGTCTCAGCTGTGGAGCAAAGGCAATATGACAATGAGGCCTTCTGCCACAGCGAGGAGCCAGTTTTCACAGGACCTCACAGAGAGAGGAGGGTTACATTCAGCACCATAGACCTCACAGAAGAAGGCCATGTCAAATATTATGACACCGTAAACGCTGGCAACCAGGAACGTGTCAATGATGACGCAGTGATTGAATGTGAACCGGCCGAAGCTGAGAGGGATACCAACGCAGCTGGAGGTTCAGGAAGCAAAATCAGTGTGCGAGAGAGTGGTGCGGAGGAAAGCCAGATGGACCTCTCAGGCCGCACACATGAGAAAGAGTTTGAACACATCCCAGATTCTGTTGAGCGGAGGGGAAGCGTGTCCTCACGCTCAGATTCTTCACGGTCCGACAAAGTAGTCAACTCAACACAGACGTCTCGTAAGCGAGAAGAAGACTCTGTTCAGCAAAGAGCCGATTACTCAACAGCTGCTGAAGAAGATGTGGTACACATTTCATTAGAGGGCCCAAGTGGACTTGGCTTTCCTACAGAGCCTTTTGCCGATTGGTCCCCGCATGCAAAGGACACCAATCTATCAGATCCAGGTCTGTGGCAGGAGAACGAGGAACAATTTGAATTCAGCGATTCCGCTCAAAGCACATCCGCGAGGTCCAGCACTGTGCGCGGCTCTTTCAATGATTCAAGGCTGGTGTCAACCTTGAATAAACAGAAGTGGGTTGATTCGTCAAACTCTAGCTCAAATGTTTCAGAGGATGAGCGTACACAAAACACCGTGAACAAAGTGGCCGAGGATTTAGAAAGAAACCTCAGAAAGGATGGTAACTTTGAACAGCGGATCCTGGATGACGATGCCATCGGGCCTTCAGTTCAATTTAATCAGGGGGATTACAGACCTGCAGTTAGACCAGGGGAGTCCTTTTCCTCTTTGTCCAGTGACGGCAAAGGGTTCACGGTAAAAAAAGGGCGCGTGCCCAGTTTGGTCGCTACCAGTCACGGTGAGAGTCTTAACACCAGCGCAGAGTCTTCATCACCTGCAGCTCACAGATCCTCTTCAAGCAGTGAAAGTGATGCTGAACACAAACATGACCTGACAAAGCCCATCAAGAGACGTGCACCGCAGCCACCAACTCATTCTGACTCTAGAGTTGAGGGGGAAAATAAGACAATGAACCACATGCAGAAGCAAGGCGCAACGAGCGCGAAGGGGCTTCAAATTGGAGTATCTCAAACAGGGCGTCATGATCCAGACACAAGGTGGCCTGTGCTGGATCTTGAGCATATTCCTCACATCAAGAGGCGTCTAGATATCAAAGGACCATCACATGACTCATCTTCTATTAAGACTCGGGATGAAACCACTCGCTACACAAAGAGGCCTGTAAAAATGAAGACTGCAGGACCTCCAGTTCTAGTATCTCAAACAGGAAGTCATAATCCAGACTCAAGGTGGCCTGTTCTAGATCTTGGGCATATTCCTCACATCAAGAGGCGTTTGGACATCAAAGGACCATCACCTGACTCATCTTCTAGTAGTGACAGTGACCAAATAAAGAAACCGGCGCAGGGAAACCTGTCCATGGCAAAGCTTCCCAGTGAAGTATCTCAAACTGTAAGCTATGATCAACAAACCAAGTGGCCTGTCCTTGATCTTGGGGCCACTACACGCATCAAGAGGCGTCTAGACATCAAAGGACCATCACCTGACTCATCTTCTAGTAGTGACAGTGAGGATGAACCAACTCGCTACACAGAGAGGCCTGGGAATGTGGAGATTGTAGGACCTTCAGTTCTAGTATCCCAAACAGGAAGTCATAATGCAGACTCAAGGTGGCCTGTTCTAGATCTTGAGCATATTCCTCACATCAAGAGACGTTTAGACATCAAAGGACCATCACCTGACTCATCTTCTAGTAGTGACAGTGACCAAATAAAGAAACCGGCGCAGGGAAACCTGTCCATGGCAAAGCTTCCCAGTGAAGTATCTCAAACTGTAAGCTATGACCAACAAACCAAGTGCCCTGTCCTTGATCTTGGGGCAATTACACGCATCAAGAGGCGTCTAGACATCAAAGGACCATCACCTGACTCATCTTCTAGTAGTGACAGTGAGGATGAACCAACTCGCTACACAGAGAGGCCTGGGAATGTGGAGATTGTAGGACCTTCAGTTCTAGTATCCCAAACAGGAAGTCATAATCCAGACTCAAGGTGGCCTGTTCTAGATCTTGGGCATATTCCCCACATCAAGAGGCGTTTGGACATCAAAGGACCATCACCTGACTCATCTTCTAGTAGTGACAGTGAGGAGGAACCAACTCGCTACACAGAGAGGCCTGGGAATGTGGAGATTGTAGGACCTTCAGTTCTAGTATCCCAAACAGGAAGTCATAATGCAGACTCAAGGTGGCCTGTTCTAGATCTTGAGCAGATTCCTCACATCAAGAGGCGTTTAGACATCAAAGGACCATCACCTGACTCATCTTCTAGTAGTCACAGTGACCAACTAAAGAAACCGGCGCAGGGAAACCTGTCCATGGCAAAGCTTCCCAGTGAAGTATCTCAAACTGTAAGCTATGACCAACAAACCAAGTGGCCTGTCCTTGATCTTGGGGCCACTACACGCATCAAGAGGCGTCTAGACATCAAAGGACCATCACCTGACTCATCTTCTAGTAGTGACAGTGAGGATGAACCAACTCGCTACACAGAGAGGCCTGGGAATGTGGAGATTGTAGGACCTTCAGTTCTAGTATCCCAAACAGGAAGTCATAATGCAGACTCAAGGTGGCCTGTTCTAGATCTTGAGCAGATTCCTCACATCAAGAGGCGTTTAGACATCAAAGGACCATCACCTGACTCATCTTCTAGTAGTCACAGTGACCAACTAAAGAAACCGGCGCAGGGAAACCTGTCTATGGCAAAGCTTCCCAGTGAAGTATCTCAAACTGTAAGCTATGACCAACAAACCAAGTGGCCTGTCCTTGATCTTGGGGCCACTACACGCATCAAGAGGCGTCTAGACATCAAAGGACCATCACCTGACTCAACTTCCAGTAGTGACAGTGAGGATGAAACAACTCGCTACACAGAGAGGCCTGGAAAGATGGAGATTGCAGGACCGACATCTTACCAAGGACGTCATGATCCAGACACAAGGTGGCCTGTTCTTGATCTTGAGGCTTCTCTGCGCATCAAGAGACGTCTAGACATCAAACCCCGATCACCAACTCCGGATTCATTGTCCAGTGGTGGGGGTATGAACAAAATCAGTTCTCGACGCTCATCGAGCAGCTCAGATGAGCAAGAGGGGAATGTAAAGAATGTAAGATACCGTCAAACAACAGTAGATCCAGATGGAAGATGGCCCGACCCGGAACTCCGCAGTGTCTCCCACGTTAAAAAGCGCCTGAATATTAAAGCACGTTCTCCACCACCACCTGAGTCCTCTTCTAGCAGTGATCATGAGAGTGAAGCACGATCTACAAATGTGGAGAAGCAGAGAATTTACGTAGGGATTACAGGTTATCAATCAGATCGATTGTCTGGCACGAAAAAGCGTTTGAATATCAAAGGACCATCTCAACCGATGGATTCTGAATCAATCTCCTCCGGGGAGGACGAGAACGCTAAAGGATTGGAACTATCGTCCGTATTAAAGGCCACCAAAAAGGAGTTCACTGAATCGCCAAATACCCAAGTGATAAGCACGTCTCGCAGTCCAAAGACAGACAACAGTATCCAATTAGAAAAGTATACAGTTATTACAGAAGAAGTGGGGGACAAAACAAGTCTGAATATCAGCGCAACACCGGAGATAAACCCAGAACTTCAGTCACGTTGGGCAACCATGAACCTGGGTGTCTCCCGGTTTAGAAAGCGCCTTGATATCACAGCGAATACACGTGAACCACCAAGTCCGTCCTCGTTAGCTCCACCTGACTCCCCCTCATCTTCCAGCAGTGGGACTGAGAGTACAAGCAACAGAACACAAGGTAATGGAAAGGGTGCTGGAGTGCAAGGAATCATATACAAAGAATCAACTATAATCCCTGAAGACAAACCAGGGAAGGTTTCTCTTGGTTTGAAAGGTCGAGGAGACCACTCTGGCGACGCAGTTCAGGGCACAGAAAAATCAACGAAAGACTATAACCGACCAAGAACTGAGAGAAAACCAGATACTTTGTTGACTGGTTTTAGTATCCCACATGTTAAAAGGTACCTGGATATCAAAGTAAATGAAAAGGTTCCACCATTAGAGCAGCTTCCTGATTCCTTTCCCAGCAGCAGTGAGAATGAGGATGCATCAACAAAACCTGTAGGTGAAGGGTGGAGGAAGGAAGCGTCCCAGCATCCTACCTCTTTGTATTCGACCCAAGCCGTCACTGTCAAACCGAGCCAAACAGAGTTGGGGCGGACGAAGGACGAGGCAGAGCTCGACAGAAAATTGGACTCGGTGCGGCCTGAGTTGAGTCTCGCCAACATACCCCGTGTCAGGAGGGCTTTGGATATCAGAGCACAGAGGGAATCCCGCTCCAGCGAGAACGAGACAACGAGCCTCAGTGTTCCCAATCTGAGTCTCGGTATCCCACAAGTGAAGAGACGTCTGAATGTCAAGGGGCCGCTGCAATCTTCTTCCAGCGAGAGCGGAAGTGACACCAACCAAAGCAGATCTGCATCAAACATGTCGGGAATGACAGACAACGACTCTCTAATTGCTTACAAGCGCGTAATCATGAAAACATCGCCGCTGCCAGGTTGGTCTTCCTCCCAGAGTGGCCAGCGTGAAACTGAACGTGTTGAACAAGAAAGTCCATCCTTTGCCCCAAAGAGAGTTCCCCGCGTGGGCTTTGACAACGTGGTGGACGGAAGAACCGGGCGGCCTATAGGTGGTGCGGACATACCAACAGAGATACGATGGACCAGCATCGGCCGCCAGATGCCCGACCTCTCCGTCCCGAGTCCAACGGGACGCTCTTCTCCCGTTGCCCGTGATGTTTCTCTTTCACCCGGCGGAGGTTTTGAGAAGCTTGACGCACCCAAGGCCAGGAACGAAAGGAGAGGCCTCGGTGCCCTGAAGGCCATGTCTTCGGACAGACGCAAGTGGGACGCCACAGAGGGAAATTGGGCTTCGGTTGCAGCTCCTCGGTCGGATGATACCAGGTTTGAGAATCACAGGTCTGCGGGGGAGGTCGAGTCGTCAACTTCAAGAGAAACAGATTTGCTGTACGGCATTCCCCGATACAGGAGGCACGACCTCGGAGGTACTGGACCGCCACGGGAAGCCCCGCCTCTTATCCCCACGACACAGTCCCCGCCGTAAGGCTTACGTGGAGGTCTACAGAGAGCAGGAAGTAGGAAGTAGGAGGGGAAATGGCCCATTTTTCATCGCTACCATAAAACCTAATAAGACTATTCCCCAAAAGGAGATGAGTGAGTTCTGATTTTTAAAGTCATTGGCTTCCAAAACACCTATAAAACAAGCAAATGACTGGCATTGATGTTGTACACGATTGAATAGCCCAAATGCTGATTACATTCTATTGTTAAGTACCATCTTCTGATGAAACGAAAAATCCATTTGTTTTTAGCTTCTGAAGGCTCGGTTTAACCGTTCTGATTTACCTCACTTCTGTGAATGAATTATTGATTAGAACAATGTCTACCCTGTGATCGATTGTGTAAAACAAATCCATATCAACTTAATAGTCATGTATTATTAAAACGCCTTAAAAAAAAATCTCTGAACAATACAACTTTCATCTATGGAGTGCATCTAAAAAAGAACAAGGAACTTTGGTAAAAGTCTTAACTTAAGAAGCCAATGAAAGCCAGTTAGTTAATAAACCCTTTTATTTATGTATATAGACATTAGGTTATAGTGAAAACTGACAGACACTTACATAGTGTACATACATATTTACATTTGGGACAAGGGTGTTCGTCCTCCTGCATCCTCATGGGAGAAATACTAAAACATTGCTCTCGGCACAGTATTTGGTAAGCAATCGACCTCCAGATGTGATGCTGAGCATTCAGCCACAACCAGAGAAACACAGTTTCAGCTGCAGTGGATTTCAACGCGTTTCTTCTTCACAGCACATTTCCACGTGTATTTTTATGTAAATATAAAATAAATAAAATGAGATCCCGGCCGCCCAAAGCTTTGCAGGGGGGGGGGCGAGGATGCGTCAAGATGGGCCGAATGCAGGAGGGGAACTCGTGCTCCCCCTGTGAGGTCACGGCTCTCAAGAGAAATGTAATTTCATCAGAATTAACATAACATGGTCGTGAATATCGAAATAATTAAGCACAAAACACACAAAAATTCCTGTACAAAACAAAAGAAACAAATAAAAAATAAAAAAAAAATAAAAGAAACTCATCCATTCACAAAAAAGGCTCCGTCGGAGCAGGCATGCAAATATTAAATCTCCACGATCACACCACGGCCAAAAAGACAAAACCTTTATACACGTATTAAGAGAAGGGCAGAGAGTCTGATCCCCACGACCCGCTCCAACCCTCACGGACCTCGTCCTGAGGAGGGTCACCGGTCTTCCACTGTGGGGGGCGGAGGGGGGGTTGCTACTGGTAAGAAACTATTGGACTATAAGAATTGACTCATTACACAACCCGAATCATCCTGAAATCATCCCAGACCACCGCAGTGCGTGTGTGCACATACACATTTGGGGTTGTTGCTATGTGGGGGTGGGTGAGGGGGGGGGGCATGTTTTTTGAGGCACAGTAACACTCTTACCGACACAACGAGGACGCGCAAAATCACCGCTGAACCGTGAAAGAGTGAGTAAGCAGCAATGCTGGTTGGTTTGGTGTTGGGGGGGGGGGGCGGGGTTAGCAAACTCTTAGAGTAGATACGGCGTAAAAGGTACCAACCCCCCCTCACCCCCCCAAAAATGGAGATGGAGAAGTGAAAATGAATCACTGGCACGAATGAAAAGAAGAAAACAGCTGAGGATCGACCGCTTGACACAGTGTGCTTCAAAATAAGCCCCGCCCCCCACGTGTGATGTCATGTTATCAAAACGCACACACAGCAATATGACGAGTCACAGTGAGAGAGAGAAATGCCACTCAGGGCGTGGGCAGGGGGGGGGGGACGGGGCGCTCTGTGCGGCGTCCAACCAGGCTACAAACCAAGGACGACCCCCCCCCCCGTCCACTCCCCCCCCCCCCCCCACTTAACCAGGAAGCCCCAACAATCACTGCTTTACCATCGTATTGTGTACTTGTTGGTTGTTGATCCTCAGTCGTTTGTTGTCACAGTGGTTTCTTCTTCTCTTTATGACATCTGTCTCTCTTTGTACCACTCGACAAACTCGTCCAACAAAACCGGCCCTGTCGGCACAACGAGACGGGATTAGTGTGTGTGTGCGCGTGTGTGTGTGTGTGCGTATGTTTGTGTGTGTGTGTGTGGGCTCACAGGCGCCGTCCTCGTCGTAGTTGCTGAGGTCCAGGTTGATTGTCCTGCTGAACTCCAAAACGTTGCACCATTGGTCCTTGTTGATGACTTTGTACTTTGATTGCTGAGGAACGGTAAACTATAAATTAGACAAATAAAAATGAATTTTTCAATACTTGTTGTTAATTAATTAATTAATTGAGTCCCGCCCCTTGAACGCCGACTAGCCAACTATAGCTTAGCATCCGCCATTAGTCGGTTCTGCTCCACAGTATTTTGGATTTAGTTTAGCAAGTCAAATATTCCCCGTGACGAACAATTATCTACCAGCTCTGATTGGTCGTCACTCGTCACATGCTAACAAGTTGTGAACTAAAATCTAATTTAATCTAATGTTGCAGAGGACCTCTGACCCTTACCTCTAGAAACTGATTAAACACCGGAAACAAAGGCCACGTCTTCCCCAGAAGAAGACCCAGCATGCACTTGGCCGTGTTCAAGTCCAAACTCCTCTGATCCTTTTCCTGTCCGGTGAAAACGGCGACATTAAGACCCCCAGCGTACGTGGAGCGTACAGTGACATCATCATGTGTGTTTGTGTGTGTGTTTGCGTGCATCAGGACAAACGGGACTCACCCGAGCGAAATCGAAGGCGTATCTGTAGATGAGCTTGAAACTGGTGCCGTCGTTGAGCACGGACCTCAGGTAATCCAGCGAGTTCCTCAGCCGCTCCGTGGAGTCGCACCTGGTGGGGGGGTCAGAACAGAGCTTCAGAAGGACGCCGCGCTTCCGCCGCCATCACCACCACGCCACAGAGGCACGCGACTGAGCGCTGTGTGCGTGTGTGTGTGTGTGTGTCATACTGCAGCGAGCCCATCCCCCTCAGCCACTCCTGCAGCGTGAAGTAGCCCATGCTCTGCGCATCCAGCTTCCAGGCCAGAACCAGCATCACCACCTGGGCACACGGGTCAGTGGGGGGAACAACGGGCCTTTATTTAGCTTCTGGGTGAACTGATTCACACCCCCAGAGGGATGTCCTTCACTAGGAGTCATCACAGACTGGCTTACCGTCAACATCACTAGTTATTAGCCGGTTATTACCCGTGTAAATCTCCTCCGTCAGCTCGAGCAACTAAGTTGAGCGGAGAGATGAAAAGCCACCGCTAAGAAGTAGAGAAACATTAAAGAGAAGCTCCTCACGTTCTCCGGCTCCACCCCGATGTCCTCGCAGAACTTCTCCATCCCCTCTGGACCCACGACGTCATCGCAGCCTGTTCACGCCAGAGAAAACTACCCGTCAGCGCCGATAAAGCGGCAACGCGACCACGTGAGTGACAGGCCCCCGAATGAAGCTGCACCTGCGTATTCGTAGAACCACTCCAGGCATCTTTTGCTGGAAAACGTCTCCTCCTCGCGGATTTGCGGCGTTTCGTGTTTCCTGAAAACGCTGCAGAGGAAGCAAGAAGGTTCACTGGTGTTAAGGAGCCGCCTCGTTGCCGTTCACGGGGAGAAAAGGGGGCGGATGTCACACCTGTCCTGGCGACTTTTCTTGGCCGACATGTCCTCCACTGCAGACGGCCTCCTCTTTTTCCTGGGAGGCATGGCTCTGGAGCAGCACGCTGGGGGGAGGAAGTGGAAACACGCACATGTATGTGTAGACGAACACGCGTGCGCGCGGCACAAGAGACAAGGGTTAGACGTGTCCCCCGGTTACCTGAGGGATGGCTGTCCTGTCCAACGTCTTCTGTCAGGTTCTATGAAACGCAGAGAAACCACATGCCGGTGAGCAGGGCACGCCGCTCACAGCACAGGTCTAAATATATATAGATATATATTTATGAAATACACAAGCTGCCAGCGTGTATTTACCAGCCTGTGCAAGGTGTGGTGGATCTTATGGATGCCGGCCAGTGTAGTCAAATGGGAATTCAGCTGTAAATCTATTTCCAACAACAAAGAGACAAATCAAACTAGCGCACAACTCCAGCGGCTCGTGACGTCATCGCATCACTAACACGAAGTCGGGTATTTTATTTCTCCGATGTCGCCGCTAGTCAACAACCAACTCTCCAACTTATTTCGGGTTTCGTTTATACTTTAAAGGAGGTTCCGAAAAAACAAAGATGTCTCTCACACGGAGAGAAAAACGCATGCAAACTGTACGTAATCGCGCGTGCTGCCGTTGTCTCCAAATGCGCCCCCGCCCGCGGAACTCAACCCTGTCATCAAATCCCGATGCTTTCTGGGAAAATCACACACGTATAGCCTGAGCTGCAGACCTAAAATAGCCGTGCAGACGCTGAACTTGCAAGGAGTTTACAAAGTATGTGCAGGGACGGGCTTCTGGGTGCTGTAGTCCATTTCCTGTAAACAGCCCTGGCGCCTCTGCCGCGGGAGGGGGGGGCAGAACTACAACTCCCAGGCGTTCACAGGGCAACTATTCCTCTCAGAGCCCTGTGCTCCCCTCTTTTGCGCCTCAGCTGATTTAATGCATTTCACTTAAACACGTCGTATGCATGCTTGCGCACAACACGTTGCGCAGACGCTTTTCTCGCAGCAGCTGGTTTAAAGGTGCCGCAAAGCCCGACAGCACTGCAGCAGCAGGCAGGCAACCGACGATCTTAAACACAACTGCGTCACAATTTTGGTTCCCTGCAAAGGTCCGCAGATGACCGGAAAACGGACGCTGCTCGCGGTGTCACGAGAGGAAACGGCCCGGTGCGTCCTCGGGGGAAGGAGGACTAGAAACGCAAATTACGCGCCGATTACACACAACAAAAAGAAAAACCCTTGTGGGTTCACAAGTCGCTGCGCAGCTCCGCGGACGCCACGCGCACACAACGAGCCCCTGGTGTCAAACCAAACCCCCCCCCACCCCCACCGGCCCCCGCGGGTCCGAAACCTCTGCGGTTCCGGCGGCTCTCCTCCCTTTGTTGTCGCCCAGGAGAAACACTGGCAGATACAAAGGGGGGCACCGAACTGCACGGAATCCATCCGCACACACACATAAGTAGGCGCAGCGACACAACGCGGCTGTTTTGCGCCCCCTCGGCAAACTCCACGACATCCGCGAGGGCTCGCGGTTCGGTGCTGAAGAAGCCCCGGTTTGGTTTCTACTCACTTGCCGCATCAGAGTGCATTTTTATGGAACATACAGTGAACATACAGTACTGTGGGAAGTCCAGAGACCGGCCAATAGGCGGGCCATGTCCACCTAAGCCACGCCCACGGACGTCGGTTGGACGCGAGGTCGCTCGGTCTCCGCCTATTGTCTCCGTGTATTGGCCACTCGAGCTGCCGCGTCACGGGAAGGCGGGAAACGGGGAGATAAGCCCCTCCCATGCGCGCATCTGATTGGTAGGTGCTCCCCAAACAGGCTGCGATAGCCCGGCTACCGATTGGTGTAGAGAGTTCCTTTTTTATATTTATGGGCACGTCACACGCCAGAGATTCCTCGTGCATCCTCGAAACCCAGCCCACGACGGGATCTGATTGGCCGCTTTAGTGAAGCGCTGACCCGCCCCCCGTGAACCCTGTTTGGGTTCTTCAGGTTCGGCCCAGCCGGGCGGAGGTTAGCGGCGGTGCGTTCGTTTTAATGTGAGTTACGTCTCAATTCTCGACCGTTGTGTGAGTGACGTAACCCCACCCAACGTCAGTGAAGCTCCTGGGCTGTGTTCCGTCGGCCCGGTCCCAAATAAAGCTTTAACGTGTTTCCCCCGGCAACACTTCCTTGTCAGGTGACCGCAATTCCAACATATGAGCAGATCGAACGTACGGTTACGGACTGACATGTTCTGTGAGTGAGGTCTCACATGTCCTGGGGTCAGAAGGTCAGTGAAGGGCTCAGGTTGTGTATGTGAAGCACAGTGGCACTATGGAGATGACTGGTGGTGATGTTGGTGGATGAGGGAGTTCATGTGTTGTTGTGGAGCCTGTTCCCTTGTTAATGATACAAGCGTAAGAAGAACGTGTTGTCCAGAGCTTCGTTTCAGCTGCAGCTATGTTATTTTAATATCAGCTAACAAGTGATCCAGTTGAATAACTGGATCACTTGTTAGCTGATATGATGAATCTTTGACTCTTTGAACACAAATTTAAACCAACTGGTGTTACCTTCAATGTAGTTCCGGACTAACCGCCTTCAGGGAATATCGCTCCAATAGTTGATCACAGCCGCTCTTTGCTTATGTAATGGTGAAATGGCACTGGAATATTTCAACTAAGCTACACTTGTACTTCTAGTCCATTTCACATTAAAAGTATCCTACATAAATACCTCTACTATTTGTTGTTGCTCAACTAAATCACCACTCTTTGCTGTCCTGCCCCTAAATGGTGGAACGAGCTCTCTGATGACATCAGGACCACAGAGAGCCTTCACATCTTCAGACTAAAGACACACCTCTTCAGACTCTATCTCCACTAAAAACACTAACAAATTGTAGCACTTTTCGACCTAACATTTTTTACGTATTATTCCATGACATTTTATGACCTAACATATTTGGATTTTTTTTTCCAAAATATTTTTCCCCCCAATATATTTTTTAAAACTTTTTTCTCCCATTACATTATTTGAAATAACATATTTTTACTTTTTTCAAAACGTTTATTACCGTATTTCTTCATAATTCTCATTTAGGTCTAAATCTCCCAAATAACAAATATTAGGCAACTTTTGTGGCCCTAAAATATGACACAACTAGGTATTCCTTTGAATATTCTTGGTTCCGTTAACAATATTAGGCAGATCTAATGTTTTAACGATGTTTTGATACAAAAAATTATTTGTTTTCATGATTTATTTTGATACAATATTATCCTCCAATGTATTATTTTCTGTTTACAATCATGCCTCCATTTTTTATTGATTGCCCTATCCATCCATTCCTTTATTATTTCAAATAAATAAATACATTCGATATTTTACTATGCAATTTATTTCTTGTACATGTATTTGATAATTGAGGCTTTTAATTTGACCTTTTTATGTTGTCATTTTATTTATTGAGTTATTTATTCATCATAATGTCCGTCTTATTCCTCCATATCTTAGAAGTGACGCTTTAATAAAGTTTATTTTAACAGAACTCCTCATCTCAACCATGGAATTCTTTTAAGGTGTCTTTAGCTCCGACCCTGTCACTGTAGCTCCTCCGAGTAGCCGCCCGCCTAGCACAAGTTTCGGTCTACGCTGGTCAATATAAAAAGGCGAACTCCTAGCATACGTCACCCTCGAAGACGTCATCCAATCAACAGGTCGGTTTCCTCCTGATCGCCACGGATTTGGTCCAATAGAGAGCTGCGCTTTACCTGGGCGTACACCTCTTGAGCCAACCACGAAAAAGAAGGCGGGAGCACTGGGCAGCTCGTCCGCTCCGTGTGGAGCTCCCCCGACACCGAAGCACTGTGAGAGAGAAAAAAAAGAAAATCTCACCACTACGCAAAATCTTTCCAATGGACGAGGGCCAGGACGTTCGAGCTTGTTCGGCCAAATGAGAAGAACGTCTGCAAGCTAGCCACCTAGCTCAAATTTTAAAAAAAAGGAAAGGAGAGGAAACAAGAAAAGTTGTGAGTAACGTCGGCTTTACGAATATCGCAGCGATTACGCACACGGCGGTTGACGTTGGCTCTTGTCAAGTTCCGTGATTAACTTTGCCGTTGAGGTTACGTTAGCTCTTCCAACACAGTTGGCAACCGCAGCGATGCTAAGTAGTGATGGCTAAGCAGCGATGCTAAGTAGCGATGGCTAAGCGGCGATGCTAAGTGAAGGGAGTTGGGTCTCCCTGTGCTTAACGGGAGCTAATCGCCTAGCCACCGGGCAAGCTAGCCCGCAGGCTGTTGTCAGTTACTCGGAGGCTGGCGGAGAGCTAGCCGCGCTGTTAGCAACTGTGTAACGGTTGCTTGACAACTGGCTGCTCGGCTAAATCAAGTTGTTAAATCAAGTTGCTGCTAGCTAGCTAGCTAGAAATCCGCCTATATTATCAATACCGGGCTAGCTGCTAGCTGAAAGCTACCATGATGGACGTTATCTTCATATGTTAGCCACTTTTACTTTAGTAGTTCTCTTTTTATTTTCTGTGTGTGGCTTGTTAATAAAGAGTCCCGTTAAACAACCGATGTGACGTTGTGTTGCCACACACACACACATACACACACACACACACACACACACGGAACTTTGTGACGCTTTTTTTTTTAACTTATTCACCTGGGTCATTTATGAGCAGGGACTTTTTGGTTTTATGTAATAGTTTGTTGCCATGACCCTTTCATGTGTTTTTCTCTCTCAATGCATTACAACAACAGTGAGAGAAGTGTCAAGCCTTGCTTCCAGCTAACATTCCATCTGAGGACTTCATTCTCCTTGTTTAGAGTGCATCTCGCCCACAATGGAGCGTTTGTTCGTTTTCTGTGGAGGCACATTGCAGTGGCCCTTGGAGACAGACGGATGGGAAGGAATCTGGTCAGTCTGCATGTTTGGCGGCCGGAGGTGGAGATGACCAGAGCTATTTCAGACGAAGCCACAGTGACAGGGACTTTTTTTCTGTGACCGTGGGCCCACACGTGGCGGCTGGACTGCGACAAACCCAGTTTGCACATTGTGCTGCGAGATCATCGGTGTATAGATCGGATCCTCCTTCGTTTTCCCCGGGATAAGCCTCTGATGGCAGTACAGATGTGTATTATCTGACTTGTGCACCAACTAGGGGAATCTCTCCCCCCCCACACACCCAGATTGCTATCTATTTGAGATTAACTGGGGCATAATTCCAGTGAATTGGTGTGTTTGGTTTAATCTAGTAAGACATCAATGGCACAGAGGAGCATGGGGGAGGTATAACGGCCCCACAGTGGCCCCACACTAAGCTAGCCCCCCCCCACCCATGCAAGGATTAACCGCTAACTCAGCATTTCAATGGTGACTGCAAAAATCTGATGTAAAACAAAAACAACTCTGTCTGATTTGTGTTTCTCCTCCAACACCAACCTTTATTGTTTTCAGGTCTTATTCATAAGTTTGCATAAGCAGTTATCAACTCATAATTCATTTCTTCCCTAAGCGAAGTGTCCTCCTCTATAGGGGCTTGAAACCTTCTGACGCCCTTTGACCCCGCGGCAGTCAACTTAGTTCCATTTAGAAAAGCGCCGATAGCAAATTCTTGTTGGCCTTCCCCAAAACGTTGAGGCCTCCGTGTCACATGATGTGAGCTTTTCCCTTATTTGTGCCAGATTTCCGTAGGTGACCTCTTATCTGCACCGAGCGGTTGTATCCGGGCGTGTGTTTGTATTTGCAAACAACTGAATTATTAACGGGACAACTGAACAAACAACACTTGGAGCAATTGAACATGAATTTGGCTGAAAATCATCAGCACCAATGTGAATGGCCACGTTGTCCAGCATTGGACACACACACACACACACTGGAGGAGTAAGATTGAGCAGTATTGCTGTGCCCCTCCATTCAGTTTTTGGGGGAAAAGTCCTCATGAAGATAAGGAAATTCACGAGTTGGTAAATGATTAAAGGCAGTGAAGTTGTTCCAAAATGTTTCCAGATCAGAAGGATGCTTGATCACCATCTGTGTGACCTTGATGGAGCTGACTTTGTCCCCCTCCTCCTGGTGCAGTGTACATGGAGGCACAGCAGAACCTCCTCTGAGCTACGCGGGTGAAGCTTTGCTTCTTATTGATTCAGTTGAGCGACTCGGGCGTAATGTAGCTCACGATACGGGCCGAGTCAAACCCAAAATAACTTGTAATTGAGCCCTGCTGAGGAAGATTATCCTTGGCTCTGGGAGAGAGGTTTTGGAGCATAATTGAGTTTGGGTCCGCCTTCGCCAAAGAAACCACCCCGTCTTTGCCCTCAAAGTGGCCTCAGCTGAGCTCCGTTTCTGCCCCGTGCTGGATCAGCTTCGTCTGCACCGTGTCGCTCAGAGCAAGGCGGGCAAAAGGGTCTTTGTTCATGCGCTTCCCAGTCGGGAGAAGCCGCTAATGTTTCCCCTCAAGATGTAGTGATTAGAGCAGGTCCGGGCCTGTCGTTTTGTGTCGAGGGGGGGGGGGGGGGGCGGCACATACAGGACTTGGTTCACTGTACCTGCCACCTGGTTCTGAGCTCAACAGGAAAGCAGAAGGTCCCGATATGAGCCGAGACCTTGTCTCTTCTTTGCAGCATCCTCGCCGTGTGATGTTAGAGTCGAGTTAACCATTGATGCGATCGGTTCTGCCCCAGCGACCTTTGGCCCCTCTCTCTGGCACCAAAACCGGACAATATTTGGACTCGGCTCTACAGCACCTCAGCCACAACTTTTGCCTTTTGATAAAGTGGAGTTAACCATTGACGAGATCAGCTCTGATCCCACAACCTTTTGCCCTCTTCTCCTGTGGCGCTCGCAACAAAAAGTGCACAATATTTAGACTCAACCTGAAATAAATCATTTTCCGGTAAATTTGAGAGCGGTGTTTCAGAGCCTAAATATAGAGCGCCAGCTTATGATGTGGCTGTATTCGCTGCAGCAGTCAGGATGTGCACAGGGTTGGGCCTTCTGCTGTGGTCACAGGTTTTTAAAAATGTTTTTTGTAGCAGGAAGCCAGATGTGTTGTTGTCACGTCTGTCGGCGTGAGAATCGAGTGTTTGTGGTGGACTGAGGCGCATGACGTGACTCTGTTTGGCTGTTTTGACCTTTTCTCACCATCCTGTCCTCGGCGCTCTCTGCACTTGGTTGGCTGCTGGGACTCCAGCCCCTTCTCCCTTCCTTTGTTTGACTGCAGTTTGATTACGCTTCGCCGTTTTTTTTTATGACAGTCCAATGTCTCTGATACCCGCTTGTCCTTCCTGCTGCCACCGAGCTAACGGCGCTTCTTAAAGGCGCCATCACTTACCGAGTTACCGTAGCTCTTATCATTTAGCTCTCCGCCTGCCGCTCACTGTCAAGCGATGCAGCTTGCTGCTGTTTGTGTGGAGTATAAACTTGCTGGTGAGTGATAAACCTGATGCCTGATTGATGCACGGACCCCCATACGTGCATGCCTGATTGTGCATTTTAGGCGGCATTGGATTAAACCCTCCTCAGTTAACGTCTTGAATCAAAAGAGAAGGCCGCATACCAGATTACCCGACTGAAGAAGCCTCTTTCCATTCTGTGATGATTAACTAGAGCGAAAGTACACACTCTTATGTAAGTGCCACTTGGACGTAGCGGGTAATCTTCAGATTATTACTGTGCTCGGGATGTGCTTTTAATCCGATCGCAGCGCAGAGGCCAACAGTCGACCTATCAGGTCGCCGCCTTTCATCTAACTGACCGTATGAGTGAGTGAAGGGATGAATTCTCTCAGCCGCTCGGTACATTGCCGTGCGTGCTCCGTGTCCAGTCAAAGGTCAAATGCCATACAGCCTGTGATAAATGTGGACGCTGTTAGTTAAAGAAGTTCCTCTGTGCTCCGTTTCAGGTCCTGGTGCAGTGAACTCGCGTCTCTTCCCAGTTGCAGCCTGAGCTCCATGGCCTTAAGGTACGTCACGGGGGGGGGAGCTGTGGCGTTGGGCTGTCCTGAGACTGCGAGTTAAGCAGTGTGGGAATGAACAGGGCGCTGCATTAATCTCTTTGTTTTTCTTTTGCTGCCTGCTGGAAATAGAAACATTCAGTCTCTTTTGTGCTCCGTCCTTCCTCAGACCGCTTTCGTTCTCGGTGAATGTCGTCATTTGTTGACCGTTGCATTTCTGCAGTTATGCTGTCTCATGTCTCATGTCTCGTTTGAAGCCTCGCAGGCCCCCCAATCAGTTTCATTGACTATTTAAATATTATTATTATCATATTAAATTATTTTCTTTATTTGCTGTGTGTGCTCTGAATAAATACACGTGGAATAAAAGAGGCTGTGCAGATCTACCATAGTGTTTAAAGTCATTGTAGTTACCACTTGTTTGTGTGTTAATGTATATTTATAAGACCTCCAGTATAAAGTACACAGGCTTCAAGTTTTGACTTTGTCTAAATCAAACTCTCAACCTGTTTTTGTGAGTCAGTTTTTGGCAGAACCCTTTTTAGAAGTTTACCATTTAATAATATATTTTTGAAAAGAAAGAAGGCTGAACGTGAGAACTGTGGTTGCGTCATGTCGCTTGAGCAAAGCGGTTGCGATGTGGAGTTTCTGCTCGTTTCCGTGGCGTCTGGTTGCCGAGGGTAACCGGTCAGGACAGGAAGAACCCCACACAGACGGATTTCATTTAGGTTCTTGTTGGGTCACATTCTTCGGCGGCGGCGACAGTCTTCTGCCGGGTCGCCTCGCAGCGGTCGAGGCGGCTCTCTTCTGCTGGTCGATTGGCTGCAGGCGGCACGTGGACGTTCCCCTCGTGCAGATGAACCCAGTAGAGGGAGGCAAACGGGGGCTGGGAAAAAGGCAGAATGTATGTCGAGTGCAGGAACCGAGAGAAGCGATGCGGTCGGGTTTGTCAACCTCTAAAACCCGGAGAGAAAAAACACAAAGTGTGCAGGGAAACGCATTTCTGACATGGCCCCACTGAGCTGTGTGTGTGTATAAACTGTTTCATTAGGTCTCCGTAATGGTTGTTGTTTAGGATAGAAAGCTCTTGTCGCATGCATTAATGTAGTTCTATGGCTTCATCATTTGAGGGTGCAGTTGCCTTTTTGCACCAGTAGAGGGCAGTGCAACTTTGTTTTGATATTCAGCTCACGACCTGAAAGTGTTTACTGACATCAGGTGGTGGAGTTGCCCCCCCCTCCATCAGCTGAGTGCAGAACCTACTGTGACTTCTGGGCTCACCAGTTTTCCTGTTTTCTGCTGCATGAGCGCGAGGGGGGGTGGGGGCGGCGGCAGTGCTGCACATTGTTCCCAGAGCTTCCTCTTCCACATTCCATCGGTGGGGGGGGGGCGGTTCTGAGCAGCGGTATTGTTTCAGTGGGACCTGGTCCCCAACTAAACCACAGCTGCCTCCACTGGCCATTATGGAGCTTGAGCCGGCTGATGCTATCTTCATCAGTTCTGTCGCTCTGTCTCCGTCTCTCTGTGTCTCCGTCTCAGTCGTGCACTTTCTCCCAACCAGCCTTCTTCCTCCTTTTTTGTACATACAATATGCATAATTTTATTAAATTCAATTAAAATGCTTCATTTTCAATATAACTCTGCATTTTATCCACACACACAACTCAATTTCTGACGTCAAAGAAGCCCAAATCCAATCTTAGCAAGGTCTGCTCTCGTCTGCTCCGAATGTGGGCGCGACCTCTGACCTTTGAGGGTAGACGTGCGTCCACGTTGACGGTGTCAGCATTTAGAAAACTGGAATTTGTTAAGCTAACGCTTCGTGAACAATGACACTGAAGCTATGAGCACTACTCACGCGCGCTGCAACACTTGTTTCAGTGTTTTTTTTGCTTTCTTTTGCGTTGACTGTTTTATCTCACGGTTTACACAAAATGCTGCAAGCTAACATGTATTTTTGCGTAATGTACCTTTAATGACCCTGGATCTTTACAAAATATTTATAAATATCAGGAAACATTTATTGCCAAAATATGTCAAACGTACAAGGAATTTGTCTTGGCGGTTGGTGCGTGACACAGTGTAACAATAGACAACAAGACAGCAGTGCACAAGTAATAAAATAAAGTATAATGAAATGCTAATGCAATGGGTTAGTAATATTAAGCATAAAGTGCACTAGCAAACAAGTAACAAAGTGACGAGTGACGACAAAGTGATAATTTACATTTAAAGTGACGTGTGCAGTGTGAAGGGGAGTGACCGGTGGAGCGTTATAGTCACACATTTACTGTTTTATAAGAATGACAATGTATTATTCTTATAATCTTTGATTAAAGCATACCTTGTTACGTGTGACGATAGATGCTTTCAGAGTCCAGATCATTTTCCTAGTTTTACTACTATATTATTGTATTAATAAAGCCAATGCAACTGTACAACTGACTGTACTCAATAGTGATGCTGTTGAAGCAGGACCCTAAAAGCTGCTCTGTTTAGTAGCTACTTTGTGCATTGTAAAGGCGTTGAACTGAATTTAACGGTAAATTAATCAGATTTAATGACGCTCTAACGAGCTTTTCTGGCCTTTAGCGTCACGTCTTGCTGAGCGTGTGCGCTGTGCCTGCTGGCCTCCAGGGGGCAGACTTCTAGCAGACTTCCCCTGCAGGCAGGTCTGGTGCTGGATAAGAGAAGTCCATATAGAAGAGACTCCCACAGTGGAAATGAGGAGCTAATGTATTTTGAGAAGTGGCGTATGAAAGGGGAGCCGTCATCTGGCGTGCTGCCCGTGTTTCATGATGTGCGTTGTTGCCCGTGTGTGTATGTAGTGCTGCTGTATGAAAGACGTCAGAAGTGCATTGTTTATTGGTGGGTAATATAATCAACAATAGTTATCAACAAACTGGACCGGCCTTTTTGAAGAGGAGCTCTTTGGATGATGTGTTGACTTCCCCGTTGTGCCGAGTCGCGTGATCATAATGAATGAGTCGCGTAGGTAGCGGTGCCTCTTTGCGGGTGGTGTCCAGGTGTCTCCCCGACACCCCCAGGGACTCCTTCGGGCGCCAAGCGTCTACTTTCTATTTATTTCATTGTTTTTCACGCGTCAGCAAAGCACAGTCCAGGCCCGGGACACTTGGAAGGGTTTGGGTTTGCTGCAGGTAGAAGAAGCAGAGCGCAGCAGTCCGTCATCACCCCCCCCTGCCCCACTCTGCTGATTCTGCAGGAGGGGGGTATATTTGTATTGTATGAATGCTGTGTAACGACACTGACGACGATAAGGACTATCGGTAAAAGCAGCCAGACCCGCCCCCACGCCTCACACTTCCCTTCTACTGTCAGTCTTCTACCTCGCCCCCCCCCCGCCCGCCAGGGTGTGGCCCCACGTCGTCTCTGTTGTGATTGGCCGCCATCCCAGACTTGCTTTATCTCCTGTGGAACATGTTTCTAGCTCCACCCCAAGATAGCGCTTGGCACCAAGTAAAAAAAAAAAAGCAAAGCCCCGCCTCCGCGATGACATCACAGCCCAAAGAGGCACGTCTGTTTTTTTAGTTTTGCTTCCAGGGTGAGCAGACAGGTAAAAGTTACTAGTAGAGGAAGGAAGCTGTTTGTTGATCTACTGGAGGTGGCGTCTGGTCTCGGGGCTCATGATGGTGCAGCAGGAGACCGGTTAAAGGGGGGGGGGGTCTGTGACAGGGCAGGTTGTTTTGTTTTTTTGGAGAATGCCACGGCCGGGGCGCTACGCACCCGAGTGACGGATCATGGAGTTTCTGAAGAGCCTGGTCCCGGGTGCCATGTCGGCAGAGGGGCCCGTTGAGCACAGGGGGGGCTTACCCCGGGAGACGGGTCCACGGCTCCTCCGCATGAGGCGCCTCAGCCTGCTGGCCATGGGACAGGCCATCGAGGAGGTCCCGGCAGAGCCGGTCCGATGGAACCGAACCGGCGTCAAAGGTACGGCGGCGCCGCGCTGACTTTGGATCGTCTTCATTCAGGAGACTTTTAAAACAGTGAATGCTTTCTGTTCAGTTGGTTGAGCTTAACATTCATGCTGACATGCACATTAATACATTCTACTGATAAATACTAATCGCAATTATCATTTTGGTTTTAATCAAACGGCCAAAATGAAATCACAATTATTCATGGAGGTTTAAGGATATTAAACTTTTCACGTTTGTTGTCGATCATGTTGAGTTAGTTTTGAAGCCAAAGTCTTAATCGCGATAAATATTGGATTAATTGTGCAGCCATAATATGATCGACTGTATAAAGCACATTTCTACACACACACACACACACACACGCACACTATAATCAGCTGGATTCAAATGATGCAGAATCTGATTCAACAACAAACAGTGTGAGCAAAACAAACCTCGTTGCCTTCCAGCTCAGGCTGAATTAAAGCGCTTTAATATTAAACACCAAATGGATTGTCAGGACGCTCTGCAGACGTTCCCCTGAACGAGTTCAGCTCACTTAGCGCGTCTCGCTTGGCGCCAAGCGGCTAAATTGGCAGATCCTCTTCAGGTTTACAGAGTTCAGGTCACGAACCAAACGCAACATGAATGCTGAGGTTGCGCTTTGCTGGCTGTTCACCGTGAAGACGCAATCGTTTACCAACACGTCTTTGACATGTTAACTTGCTTTGCTGTCCCGTGGCCTCCAGGAGAGTTCCGTGATTCATGTGCTTCTAATAAACATCTCTCTCATCACTAGTGAAGAGCGCTCGGTACCACGGGCCGAGTTGTCCGTCGGAGCTTTTCGGGTCAGGAGCAGGAGACGGTGGACTGAATATTGGATCACTCTGGTCCCTGCAGGTCCTGCTGGCAGCGGGACCGGCCCGCTCTGGAGCGTACGAGTTGTGCTGACGATGTTAATCCCGTGGAGGAGGTGCAGCATTGTGTGTCTGGATACAGTGGTTAAGGGTTTACAGGAATGATGCGTGCGTGCAGGCCGGGCGATGACTTGCGCGGCTGCTGTTCTTGTTTCTTTGCGGCTGTGCCTGTCGGAGCACGCTCGCTCCCCGTCTGCTAGGCTCTCCCGTCCTCTGAGAGGGGGGCTAGCTACGCTAACGGCGAGGAGGCCGGCTGGTGTCTGTGCACACGCCGGGTCGGCGCTCAGGAATGCTAATGGTTATTTGATTTATCGTGGTAGCGTTTCTACCTACTGCCATTTGGGAAATCTCTTTTCAAACCTTTCCTTTCTTTCTTTCCAACTAGGAAACATCCGTCATATTAGAAACTTCTCCTTTTTCCATCATGCTGGTGGTGGCGGGGGGCACGATGGTGAGTTGTGTGTGTCAAAAGTGATTTGATAGTTTGCATTCCGGGCCGCTGTTACCTCGGGGATGTTTTGCACCGTGTCTAAATGTCAGCGCCGCTCCCTGGTTGCAGAACTGACTCTTTGCACGCAGTGACATCACCCGAGTTCCGCCGAGTTGTCGGGATGGGATCCGATTGGGAGGGTATTTGGTTAATGGGTGCAGCAGGGCTTTCCTGTTTGTGATTTGGGAGTGTTCGGAGCATGTGACCAAACGCGAGACGGCCGGACGGCTCGTTCATGGAGGCTGGACTCACTGAGCGCTCCTCCGTGGTGGCGAGACCAGGCTACAAGCAATGAGCCGACCTTTCTGTACCTGCATTAAGACGCTTAATTCACACCCCTCCACAGAGCGACGGGGTGCTTCTGACCCGAGGATGACTCCCATCACAAACGCCGCCGCTCTTCATTTCTGCTCGGCAAGTCTGAGAAATGAGTTTGCTTCGGCTCGGCGTGAGCGAGAAGAAAGGTGTCTGTGGTTAGCGCACGGCGCTATTTATAACGAGGTTTGATTAGTCACAGCATACTGCTAAAGGGCGTAATACCTCGGCAGCTGGCCGAGTGAAATCCGCCCAGTAAAAAGGTGCGAGCGTACCCTATTATCACAGCACTTAAATGACTAAAGTCACCATACCAGGTTATCCCACGCGGCCAACGGTACCAGCTGACCTGCTGCTCATTCCGGGATTTACAAAACCGCAGCTACGCCACAACCGGTTATCATCTTCGCCAGCCTCGGCCTGACTGAGTGGTTTGCCTCCCGAGCGGCGTGTCCTCTGCAGGCCCCGGCTCCACCGCCGAGGTCAGGGATCGAATTACAGCTCCTATCGATTACTGAGCGAGCGGGGCAGCAGGAAGTGCATCCTGCGGCCCGCCGGCTCCTGGGAGGAGCAGCTCCCGTACCAGTGGGGATGGCGAGCTGGACCAGCGACGCTCCCGTAACTCGCCGCGGCCGTGCACCCAGTCGAGATCCTTCGCCGAGCGAGCGCTCCTCTGCAGGAAGGCGTCGGTCGGAAGTCGGGGGTCGGCCGGCGGGCCGACTGTTCCCACCGAGATGATGTTGTCTGTTATTCTACTGCATTCCTCAAACAATAAAGGCGGTTTACAGAAAACAGCGTGGAACCGAGCGGAGGTCTGTGCGTGTTTATCTCTGGACGCGTTGACTGATAAGGGCGACAATAAGAACTCTAATTCTGTTTTTAAACGCCATGTGTACACATTGTCGCTGCGAATTCCCCCCACTGCTCCGAGGAGCCTGATCGAAGGTCTACTTGAGACACGAGTATTAGTATTAGTATTAAAGCAGGAGGTTTAAACATAAAGTGATTTGGATGAAATGTCACTTTTCAGAGTTTTGAACGTTTCTAAAACATTGGCGATGTCACCGGACGGATTTAAGCGTTATCGCTGCGGTGGGACGCTTGTGTGTGTGTTTGCAGGCAGCTCGGCCTCGTTTCAGCTTAACTGGCGTAGCGGAGGACATGGAGAGAAAACAAAGCGCGTTTGTCCGCTGCGTCCCCCCCCGCCCCCCCCCAGTGTTTGGTAAACAGGCTTCATCCCGCGCCGGACTGCAAAGTGCTTGATGTCGTGTGGATCAGTTTTTAGGATAATCAAGATTAAAATATCGCGTGATGTCCACAAAACAGTTACCCACGGCGCCAGCCCCCCCCCCCCCATTTTTTGTTTTTTTTCAATACCACAACGTTATTCCATATTCCTGTGACCCCCCCCCCCCCCTAGTGGTTTGTAGTCTTGGTTCACGGCCAAATCGGGTCGCTACCAACAACTTTACAAGCGAGCTGTCAATCAGCGTGTAGCCCCGCCCTAAAGCATCCCCTGTTTTATGGTCTGTTTGACTCTAAATGGACCATCAGTCACCAAATGAACATCATGCTGTGTTGAAGAAGACGTGAAACTAGAGACTGAGACCATGAACTCATGTTTACAACGTTCACTGAGGGAATAAACGAGAGAGAAGTGGAGTCACTCTCATAGTCTTCTATAGGGCCGGAGGGGGGGGGGGTAATACTGCTTGTAGCCTCCCAGTTGTTCTCCTCCCCTTTTCTCCCACCCTCCCTCGCCGCTCCTTCGCCTCCTGCTGCAGTCGGGGATGACGCATCACTTTTGCCGTGCAGCTTACAGGAAGTGTCGTTTTCGACAGGCCGGCCCGGGGGGGGGGGGGGGCGGCACGGTAGCAGCTCAGACATGCGCACGCATTGCTGATCCACAGCCAGGCGGCACTCGCAGCCTTTTGATGACATCATCAACCCCCCTGCCCCCGCCCCCCTGCCCCCGCCCCCCCCAGTTGGCTGTTGAAACAAGCTCGCTGTCTCTCCAGAGAAAGGAGCAGGCATCAGAAAAAAAGGAAGAAGAGGAGGGGCTGCTTGTGAGCGAATGGGGAGGCAGGGAGTGTTTTGGGGGGGTGGGGGTGGCTGACGCACACACACACACACACACATACACACACACACACCACAGGAAGAGGAGCAGAGGGAATATTGCTGTGCATTGTTGGGACTTGTTCCGTGCTGCTTTTCTGGAGGAAAGTTCTCGCCTCCCTGGATTGTTTTGCCGCTCTGAGATCTGGGATGGGGGGCCGCGGTCGCCGGGCTGGAATACTTGTCTAACTGACCAGGGAGGGGGGTCTCCGCTCTCTCTCGCCCTCTCTCTCCAGTTGGAGGAAGCATCTCTTCCCTGGGGAGTCTTGTCACGATGCTGCCTCTAAACAGCACCTGTGGAGGCTAGCGTTCAGCTCCATCCTTTCGGGGGGGGCAGGTGATTTCTCTGTGGAATGAAAGTGACGGGAGCCGCGTAGACTTTCTGCTGGGGAGCCCAACTTTTTGTTTTTGGAGAGCGGGAGGGATAGAGGCACCATGCTGAGCCTGCAGGACTCGGTCTTCTTTGAGATCAGCATCAAATCTCTGCTCAAGTCGTGGAGCAGCAGCTGTGAGTACCGAGACCAGCTTGCACACATCTTTACCCCCCCCCCCCCCCCCCCCCCCCCCCCGGCAGAAGTGTTGTACTCGCTGGTGTGCGTCCCGGTCTGTGAGAGTTCTTACCCCCCCTCCCTCTGACACAGTGGTTATTAAGGGAGCTGTCAGGATGAAGGATTATGTTTAGTCCCGGTTTTAGCCGGGCTCGTCTGATGTGTATGCAGGTGGCAGTGAATAGCCCCCCCGCGCCCCCCCCCCTCCCTTATCCTGCTCCTCCTGCTCCTGCTTGTAGATAAAGCTTCTCTTGAGGAGCATCTGCAGAACACTCTCTGTACCTTCATCACCGTCGCTCTCTTCACTCTCCATTAGCAGCCTCCCCCCCCCCCCCCCATCTTACTTGCCTCCTCCTTTTAAAACCCTCTCTCGCCGGTTCCCTCTGGGGCCGCTAATGTTTCCCTCCTATTGATCCGTCTTCTGGTTCCCTCCTATTATTAGCTTCCCAATCGTATTACATCAGAAATAAAGGCGCTTCCGTCTCTGAAGAGCATCGACGGACGGCGGTTAGAATTGTCCAATTACGTTTTTTTTACACTTGGACATTGTTTCCTGTGCAAAAAATACTTTTTACAAATTAGTCGTGCTGTTAGCACGAGGCTTCAACTCCGTCCAACGCCGGCGTGAGCCGGCCGACCACGGTTCTATCCAATCTGCACTCGCGTGAATCCGAATCAACATGGAACTACATCGCCGTAGTTTGACGCGGGCGAGGACGCATGGAGTAGAGGGGGTTCGCCGGGAGCCGCAGGGTTGGCGGTTCGAGCCCCGGCTGTGTGTGTGTGTGTGTGTCCCTGAGCAAGACGCCCAACCCCTACTTGCTCCACGCTGTGTGGGGGGGTAAATGCAGAGAACAATTTCCTGTACGTGTAAAATAATACTGGCTTCTTCTTCAGTTTCTCACTGGTTCTCTCCCACCAGTCAGTCCTCCCCATTAGAGCTGTGGTTCCAGTCTCGCAGTAGATATCGAACCGCTGCTGGATCAGAAACCAGCGAAAGCTTCTAAGTTTCTCCAGGTCCTTGTTAGCAGCACCTTCATGTCCCTGTAGAGTTTGTGCAGTGTATATGTATCATATTTTTAAAATAGAAAAGACCACGTACACAAGAAGATCAAACAATCATTTGCCATCGAAAGGTGAAGTTTGAGATAGTTTTAAAGTCGCTGTAATGATCATTTGCGTAAACTTTGAATTCCCAAATCTGGTGGAGGAGTCAAATACGGACTAAAGGAAGTCGTCATGAGGGCTTTGAGGAGACTGGTCCCACGGAGGCTCTGATTGGCTGAGAGGAGCTGGCTATGTGACATCATCGGGGGGCTGTTGGTGCAGCACAGTAAACAAAGAGCTCTGTGCTGCTGGACAACTTGACCACAACACGGCCAACGCTCTCCACACAAGTCATCTCTAATGGACCATAATATTAAAGGGAATTATATAACTGCTTTAATTTAAATTAGATTTAAATCTTATTCAGTAAAATCACTTAGTGATGTTAGTGGGCTTCATCGTGTGCAAAGCAATTGTGCGGCAGTTCTTTCCATGTTATAGATGTATTGAAAAAATAATTGATTATGAATATAATAGTAGTTTATAATGTTTTTTTCTTTAAAGGTCAATCCTAACAGCTGATTCTGCAAAAAGAACTTTACAGAATGAGTTTCATGAGTTAATTTGAGTGTACTCTGTGTATATTTTGCGAGGTCTAAAAGCTTTTCCTTCGCTTGAAGGAACCCGACGGAGTCTTTCCTGCACTCTGCTCCTCGGAGGTTGTTGCACTGTTAGGAATGTGTGAGGGTTTCTATGACAACCAGGAAGAAACGGAACAAGGCCTCCTTTCCTGGGGGGGAAGGAGGTCAAGGGTCGCTCTGCGAATGTTCGTCCATTGTAGACCAAACCGGTCTGATGATTATTATGATGCAGTTGTCGTTTTATTGGTCCTTAAGTGCTTGATACGGTCATTTAGGGTTAGTTTAGTTTGTGTTAACTAGAATATTAACTACTGACTATTTTTCCCGCCTGTATTAAAAGTAGTAATTGCTGTTGATAAATACGTAATAACTTCATTCAGTATTTACTTATTACTCTACTACTCTAAAACTCAAATGATGAGAGAGATCCGAGATATAAATCCTAAACGCTGGCCTGATATTTTACTCCTCGTCGATTTGCCTTTTGCGATTTGAATAAGACAACCAAATGATCCGCGTCGCATGCAAACCTGCAGAGTTCATTTGTGCGTTTCATAAAACTCTGAAGCCTCGGCCTTCTTTAGCTCAACTCATTTCTGTCAGTTCCTGGCTTTTTTTCCGGTTTCACGTAATCTTCTCCCCCACACGGTGACAACAAACACCCAGGAAGCGTGACGCCACCGGCAGCGATAACACGGACTGTCGGTGTGTTTCAGCCTCTTATGATGCAGTGAGGTTCAGACGCTGAGTTTGTAATTTCTCTCTCTCCCTTCGCAGCTCCTGCGCCGGTCAGCAGCGTGAGTAGACGCCGCGCCACCTCCTCGGCGACCCCCCCCTCGTGGGAGAAACCCAGCGTAGCCGCCATGTCGAGCATCACCATCGACCCGGAGCTCAAGCCCGGGGAGTTCGTCATCAAGAGTCTGTTCGCCGAGTTCGCCGTGCTGGCGGAGAAGAAGATCGAGATGGTGATGGCCGAACCGCTGGTGAGTCCAGACGCACCGCGCGTCATGTGACACGTCTCCAACCATGTGACCCATCGACTGACCCTTCTATCGTCCGTCCCTCCACAGGAAAAACCTCTGTCCCGATCCCTGCAGAGAGGAGAAGATGGACAATTCGACCAGGTCAGTTTCCCTCACTCGTCCCGGGGCACCATCCCGATTTCTGCGTGTGCGCGTGATATTCGACTCCCACTCCTAGACCCCCCCCCCCCCCCCCCCCCCCCACTCGTCTGTCTGTACCTCATTTACCCCCCCCCCCCCCCCCCCCAAACGCTTTTTTGCTTTGCGACACAAACACCACAAAGGTCGCCAGCGCCAGCGCTGTGGATCCAGCTGCCCTGATGGTGGGTGAGGGGGGAGCGAGGAATCGCTGCGTCATCAGTAAATCCGCATCAGGTGCTGGAGTGCATCAGGCCGGGCGCCGTGAGAAGGGGGGGGCAGGGGTTGCATAACTCCTCCTGCCCCGGCATCCATCCATCTCCTGCTCCACCCTCTCCTTCCTCACGCGGCACTGGCCCTTAAATACGAAGGCACGCGGAGCCGACGCACAGATCCTTACGGCCACCTCGAGAGGCAACGCGCGTCCTGATGATGTCGCCCCTCAGAGAGCGGCGACCGGCTGCCCTTTGACCTCTTTAGTAAACTGACGAAGCGGCAACAACCGACACAAAGGGTCTGTGTTGCTGCCTCCGCTTCCTGAAGACAGAAACCGAGTCGTCTGTCAGTCGCGGTCATCTTCTGTTAACACGACCGAGGTCGAAGGTCGACGGCTTTAAAATGTGACCATGACTGATTGTAGTGTTTGTTTCCCCCCCAGTTAATAAGCTCTATGAGCTCCATAGCAGAACACTGTTTGCCCTCCCTGCTGCGCACGCTGTTCGACTGGTACCGGCGGCAGAGCGGCACCGAAGACGAGTCGTACGAGTACCGGCCTCGCTCCAGCACCAAGTCCAAAGGGTGAGTCCCCCTCTACCCCCCCCCCCCCCCCGTCCTCCCAGCGGATCACTAGTGAGTGGTTTGTTTTCTCTCCGCTCTGCAGGGACGAGCAGCACCGGGATAAAGATTACCTCCTAGAGCGGAGGGACTTGTCCATAGATTTCATTTTTTGTTTGGTTTCGGTGGAGGTTCTGAAGCAGGTGAGCGACCCGATGCTGACGTGCACCTGTGTGACCCACTTCAGGTTAAACGTTCGGCTTTCTCACTATAATTGAATTTGATTCGACTGGGACGGATGTAGTTTCCCCGCTGATCGGAGTCTGCTTTTAGTAGTTTTTGGAACGACTGTCTCAGGGTTAGTCTTGTCTTTCCTTGCGGGGGGGGGGGCTGTTTCTAAGGCGGACATTTGTCCCGGTTAAGTGGCCCGTGGCTTCGCTCCGGTGCGTCGGCTAAAGAATGGCAGCAAAGAGTCACTGATGGTTGCGTGTTTTGCGTCACAGATTCCTCTTCATCCAGTGCCAGATGTTCTAGTACACGAAGTCCTCAACCTGGCCTTCAAGCACTTTAAACACAAAGAGGGGTAAGTACTCTATTTCTATATGGTCACTGTGTCCCTATAAGCCGTCATTAGCGACACCTCCAGGAAGGTTATTTGGCTTTTCATGCAGGTCCTTCTGTTTCGCTTTTAAGGTCCTGAATTATTTGCAGCTGGGACAGTCGGCAAATGTTTTTCAATGAACAAAAGTTATTAAAATGGGGGAACTAGTTATCTTGGTAAACGTATTTTTTCTTACCTGTAAGGTCCTAAACGGAAGAGAAAAATATTTTCAAAGATCACTTTTCAAGACCAAGTTAACTTTTCTTTCTGTGAAAACATGTTTGAATGTTGTTTTTTGGTCCGGATCATGTGATCTCCTGTTTGTTGTTGTATTGCTCATTTTGGCCACTAGAGGCCCGAGTGCACCACTTCCTCCTCTTCTAAATGGGACTAAAATCATTTAAATCAGTTTAATTTACACAGCTATTCAACGTCAAAACTCATTTATTTCTTCTGTCTTCACAGATGAAAAAAAGGCTTAAAATGTATATTGCAAAAAATCTTCCCACATGTTTAACAAATTAGAAAAAATGTATCTTTGGTCATCCCGGCAGAATCCTTCCTCTGGCCTTCTCGGGTTTCTGTTTCACGTCTTCAAAATAAAGCTGCATTTTTTTCAGACTTAATGACTAGTGCCTTGATTGACAGGTACTGTGGCCCAAACACTGGCAACGTGCACATCATCGCAGACCTGTACGCCGAGGTTATCGGGGTCCTCACACACTCAAAGTGAGCCGACTCTCTCTCTCTCACACACACACACACACACGCCTTAGGTTTTCCACAGTGTAGATGTGTGTCTGCGTATTTATATTTGTGCGCTCAGGTTTCAGGCGGTGAGGAAGAAGTTCATCACGGAGCTGAAGGAGCTGCGGCTGAAGGAGCAGAGTCCCTACGTGGTGCAGAGCGTCATCAGCCTCATCATGGGCATGAAGTTCTTCCGCGTCAAAATGTACCCGGTGGAGGATTTTGAGGCTTCTTTTCAGTTCATGCAGGTAAAATAGTCTTTTATGTTGCTACGGTTACCGTGGCTGGTATGATTGTTAAAGTACTCCTGACATTGTTTATGTAATGTTCAAAGGTGGGGGTGTAGGTGGTGTATTTTTCATTCACACATATTGACTCATATTCATTCTTTTCAGTTCACCAAAGAATACATGCGTTTCCTCTCGCCGGTAGTTTTACATGTATGCATGCATGTTTCTCATCATCTGAGCGTGTCGGAACACTTTCCATCACAGATGAATTCGTATTCACGATGCGCAGAACTCGTGTCACCTCTGGGAATTGTTTAGACCCAATATATATATCGTATCCGTTGTTAAAATGTATTTCTTGTTCCCCTGAGCGGGTTTGCTTTGTGGCATTAAGATTTAATTAATGAAAGTGCGTTTTTTCCAATATTCTGCATGCCAAAATCAACCGAATCCACATTTTCACGTTTACATGTTTCCACCTTCTTTCAACCCCACAAGAAGAAGCTGCAGTGGTTGAGACACGCATGTGTTAAAGCCGTCTTATTGATCTGCCCTCTTCTCCCAGTTTGTCTCATTCTCCTCATGTACTCTCCACTCGTGTGGCTTTGATGCCCTCCTCTAGGAGTGCGCCCAGTACTTCCTGGAGGTCAAGGACAAGGACATAAAGCACGCGCTGGCCGGCCTCTTTGTGGAGATCCTCATCCCCGTCGCCGCCGTGAGTAAACGCTCCGTCTTCGCGCGCTTCTCCCTGCGTGGACGTCTCTGACGAGTCCTTCTGTCCCCAGGCGGTGAAGAACGAAGTCAACGTGCCGTGCCTGAAGAACTTTGTGGAGATGTTGTACCAGACAACGTTTGAACTGAGCTCCAGAAAGAAGCACTCCTTGGTAGGAACATCCCATTTTATTTTTACTTCCATTCTGTGTTTACCTCGCCGCATCTCTACGGCTTCTGTCAACTTCTCCGTTGTATCAGAGAGTAAGTAAATTAATCCATGTAGATCTGATATAGTCAGCAAAGATGCACCGATGGCAGGTTTTGGTTTTGGAGGATCAATTCTGATTGTGATATCCTCGACGTTCAAGTCATGGAACGTATTTTAATTCAATGGAGTGTTAATAATAAAACATTCACTTTTAAATTACTCCCATTTCCACCCAAACTGGACTAAGATACAGGATTTCCACAAATCTTGGAATAAAAGTTACTGGACAAATTCCCTCTAGTGACCAGCAGGGGGCGACTCCTCTGCTCCCATAGACGTCTATGAGGAAATGACTCTACTTCTCTGTAGTGACCAGCAGGGGGCGACTCCTCTGCTCCCATAGACGTCTATGAGGAAATGACTCTACTTCTCTGTAGTGACCAGCAGGGGGCGACTCCTCTGCTCCCATAGACGTCTATGAGGAAATTACTCTACTTCTCTGTAGTGACCAGCAGGGGGCGACTCCTCTGCTCCCATAGACGTCTATGAGGAAATGACTCTACTTCTCTGTAGTGACCAGCAGGGGGCGACTCCTCTGCTCCCATAGACGTCTATGAGGAAATGACTCCACTTCTCTGTAGTGACCAGCAGGGGGCGACTCCTCTGCTCCCATAGACGTCTATGAGGAAATGACTCTACTTCTCTGTAGTGACCAGCAGGGGGCGACTCCTCTGCTCCCATAGACGTCTATGAGGAAATGACTCTACTTCTCTGTAGTGACCAGCAGGGGGCGACTCCTCTGCTCCCATAGACGTCTATGAGGAAATGACTCTACTTCTCTGTTGTGACCAGCAGGGGGCGACTCCTCTGCTCCCATAGACGTCTATGAGGAAATGACTCTACTTCTCTGTAGTGACCAGCAGGGGGCGACTCCTCTGCTCCCATAGACGTCTATGAGGAAATGACTCTACTTCTCTGTAGTGACCAGCAGGGGGCGACTCCTCTGCTCCCATAGACGTCTATGAGGAAATGACTCTACTTCTTTATTTATTCCCTCAGTAAACATTGTAAACATGAGTTTATTGTCTCAGTCTCTAGTTTCAAGTCTTCTTCAACATGATGTTCATTTAGTGACTGATGGTCCATTTAGGGTCAAACTGACCATAAAGCAGGGGACGCTTTAGGGCGGGGCTACACGCTTGACAGGTCTCTATGTCCTCCCGAGTCCAGATGTGCGCTCTCAGCTTCGGAGCTTTTGTGTTCAGATGTTAAATTCCTCAGCGACTCGGTGGTCCTTCCCGCTCTCACCCGCTCTGTCCCCCCAGGCTCTGTATCCTCTGGTGACCTGCCTGCTGTGTGTCAGTCAGAAGCAGTTCTTCCTCAACAACTGGCACATCTTCCTCCAGAACTGCCTCTCGCACCTGAAGGTACCCCCTCCCCCCCTGTCACCCTCAATCCATCCCATGAAGTCTGGAGCACAGCGGCAGCGTTGTTCAGATTTGAGTATTTGTTTTAGGGCACATTGCTCGGCCTTGACGACCTCAGAGGTCTTATGACTCGTGTTGTGCAACGTTAGGATAATAACATTTATTTGTTTTCTGATTGCAATGTGAAAACGTCACCTCTGTGGTTCTGTCTCATAATAATGTACTTCACCCTAATTTACAACAGCCGAATCCGGATATGAATAGCACTTGATTTTATAACGTAATAGTGTTGTTTAGTTAAAAAAAAAAAAGCTTTAATTTATGCTCAGACGACCAAATCCAAACATGAAAGATTTTCACATAAAATGAAAGCGTAGCATCAATAAACTCTCAAACTTTACATGTTCAATCACCTCAAGTGCGTTTTATCTCCGGCCCGTTAATGACTCCCTGCAAACCAATTACCAACCGATCAAACCCACTTTCCTCGTGTCCCTGACCCCCGCCAGCCGCTGCAGTGGTTGTGATTGTGTGATCTTGTGGTGGATACACTTCTGTCTTTGTGATGGTGGTTTCCGATGGTCTTCTTTTCTACGCTGTCGTAATCATTAGAGGCGTCAGTCGCTCTGCGTTGTGCTGATTCTTTGATCCAGATCCCTTTTCCGATTGTGTGGCGGCAATAATTTACTCTTGCAAAGGAGGAGCGATGTTCGTGGTGTTTGTATGCAGTTCTCTTCTTCAGTGTCAGTGTGTCACTACAGTAGATGGAGCAAAGCGATGTTCTGCTCTGGACTACTTTAGAATCTATATCTGTCCATATACATTCCATATATATATATATATATATATATATATATATATTATGTATTTTGTTCTCTACAGACTCCATTTCACAAACAGGGATTGAACCTCTGAGTTCACCTGTTTAAAGGGTTATTTCAGATTCACCTGTCACACAATAACAAACTAACAGATGGATTCAGCGGTGGATCAACGGCTCCTGTGAGGTTAAATGTCAGTTTTTGAGAATGGAGTCTGGTGTCTTTGTAGGGATCAATATTACAGCTTCAGGCCCATTCAGAAAGGTTCTTCTTGATGGCGCCTCATACTGAAGTAACACACTGACAGCTGCTCAGAGCTTTGATCCTTCAACACATCCAAACTCCGCCTTCTATGCACCTGATGCAGAATGGAATGCATGTGATCCATTCAGCTCTTAATTGTGTATTTTACGATCTAATGACAGCATATTTGGGCTGCGCTGCTTTAGAGCGGATTAAGGCACCGCCTCGTCGGCGTGATGACTGGGCCGACTGCTGATTTGGCTCCTCCCACTTCCCATTCACACCTCCTTAAATGTTCTTTTCCTCATGCTTCTGTTTTCCCCTTTCATCCACTCCTCCCTTCGTTTGTCTGCTTGTCAAACTGTCTTTTTACAGTCCACAGCACATCTTTGCTTTATCACTTTAAAGATTTTATTTCTCCATCATAGTAGATGTAAACTGTTACCCTTTATTACTGGCATGCACTAATAAATCCACCAGCTTGTGTTTTATCACTGGACAATAGTATCAGTTTATACCATCCGAGATACTTTGCACTGTTTTTTTTCCATATTTGTTTAGTTTTTGCCTTCAACTTGCATGTGCCCACCCCCCCCCCCCTCCCTCAAACCCTTCATTCTTTGTCCCTTGTCATGTGATCTTTCTTTCTCACGTCGACTCACTCCAGATGCCGTCTAACAACAGCATCCGCAAGCAGATTGAGACGCTGCAGGTGAGTTTCTCTGGTTGGCGGCGAGCTGCACCCTGTGCCCCACGGCCCCCCCCCCCCCTCCGGCCCCCCAGAACAGGGAGCTAGATTATGAATCCCACTATGGCGAACGGCCTCGACTCCGCCTCTGAGTGAGGAGTGAAGGTCTCCGTCCGAAGCCCAAACTCCTGTTATTATTTTAAGCTCTTCCTCCGTTGCCGTGGTTACGATGGTATATCTAATGGTGCCTTTGGAAGATGTTCCCACTCATGTTCAGACATGTACGTCTACATGATGCCAACGGTTTGTGTGGTGCATTTAAATAGAACTTTAAACGTATGGTCAGTTTGTTTGTTAAATCCTTTGATGTGGAGACGTTCGCTTGACTCATTTCATCCACTTCATGGTGCAGATTTCCTCGGGCGCTTTTTTTTTGCGTCAGCAGGATTTGCGATGCCGCGACCAGAAAGTAGATCGGCAGCGGCTCTCCTGATTGGCTGCTGTGGGCAGCGAGTTGTTCTCCTGTGGTGTCATGTGACCTCTCAGGCTCTGTTTTTGAGCCGGATTGTGTTTTGGGCCGGTGGTGATGACTGTTGTCTGATATTTAGTTGCATACTTTGCTTTGTTTGACTTGCATTTGACTTTTTATTGCGTAGTAATCGCTTGCTTAGGTTTGGATTATTAAATCCAAATAACCAGAAAAATACATGAAGTACAATACATCAGTTATGGGTTAATGAAGTTACTGAGATATTTGAAATGGATGAAACCGTCCCTTTGCCAGCTGCAACATTGGTTACATGTTAATGCATCAGTGATGATATAACTAACATGTATTATTCTGCATCATGAGTACTATTAACTACTAAATAGCTAATAGTAGCGACATCACTAAAAACATTTCAGATTAGTGCCTCCTTTTTTATATTCGCAGACTGTCGCAGAAATATATTTCTCCCCAATTTGGAGAAAACCTTTTGTTAGTCCCACAGCGAGGACAGAGAAACATCCGGAGACCAGTTCAAATATAAAACATGCTATAGCCCAAATTATTGCACTTGTTAAATATTGATGCACAGAATAATATATAAATGTATTAATATTATTAATAGCAGATGCTGCACTCAGACCGTCACTCGTCAAACAAACATTACTATTATTATAATGCTCACTTGTAACTTCACTTAATTGCTTGTAGCAATAAGAGTTGGATCAATAAGCGTAAAGACGTCAGGCTCCTTCTCACGTTTTATCAGAAGGTGAATCCGGTTTGCATTCACTTGGACTCTGACAGCTTGTGCTCATGTTCTTTGTAACGCTAACGTGGCGATCAGTCTGAAAAGTGGTCGTCATGGTTACTGAAGAGACGCTCCTCGTGGCAGCGCGTGGACTTTTAACTGTTCAGACACGTTCACGCGTCTCTTCTATCTGCAGAACAAGGACCCCAAGATGTCTCGCGTGGCTCTGGAGTCTCTGTACAGGCTGCTGTGGGTCTACATCATCCGGATCAAGTGCGAGAGCAACACTGTCACCCAGAGGTCAGTCCCCCGTCCCGCTTTGGATCCGATGCCGAGTACCAGTAGCCAAACATTTTCCCTTATTGTTGAGCAGCAAGATGAGCTTAAACCCCTCTTCCCTTTTCTCCTCCCCTCCAGTCGACTACTCGGCATCGTTTCAGCACTTTTCCCCAAAGGCTCTCGCAGCGTGGTCCCCAGGGACACGCCGCTCAACATCTTCGTCAAGATCATCCAGTTCATAGCTCAGGTAAGTTCCGGCGGTCTACAGACACAATGAGGCAAACCGTCCTCCACGGTCCGACAATCAACAACTCTGGTCTGAGAGTTTGATACGGAATAAAATAGAACCCATCTATTGTTGAGCCTCAGTCGTACTTGGACGCTGAGAAGGTCGCGAGCTGAATTGTGTGACCTTTGTTTCTCTCTGGACCCCTGCAGAGGGCAGATCATGTGACTTTGCCCCTCCAGGATAAATCCCGCGTTTACACTCGTGTTTTCAGCCGCGCGCCTGTGAGCCGGTGCTTGATTTTACAAGCCGGTGTAAACGCCGTTAGTGAGTGCTGCTCCGTTGGTCCCTACAGGAAAGACTGGACTTTGCAATGAAGGAGATCATCTACGACCTCCTGTGTGTGGGCAAGTCTCACAAGACCTTCGCCATCAATCCGGAGGTAAAGTAGCGACTCGAGGCTCTGAGCTGGTCGTTTCGTGGCTTCCTCCCGTCACCACCTCTCGTCCTCTCAACAGAGGATGAACATCGGCCTGCGAGCCTTCCTAGTGATCGCCGACAGCCTCCAGCAGAAAGACGGGGAGCCTCCGATGCCCACGACCGGGATCATCATGCCCTCCGGCAACACCCTGCGCGTCAAGAAGATCTTCCTCAACACCACGCTCACCGACGAAGAGGCCAAGGGCATCGGTGGGCTGGCTTCTTCACGCCTTTCCAGGGGTAGAAAAGGCCTTTGTCAGTCGAGATAATTGGGTGATCGTTGCGGGTGTTTTCCAGGCATGTCGCTGTACTACCCTCAAGTGAGAAAGGCCTTGGATAACATCCTGCGCCACCTGGACAAGGAGGTGGGACGCTCCATGAGCATGACCAACGTGCAGATGTCCAACAAGGAGCCCGAGGACATGATAACGTGCGTCGTGCGCTGACTTGTTTTTGTGTTGCCGCCGACCAGAAGTTCTCACGAGCCTCGTTTCGTTCCACAGGGGGGAGCGGAAGCCCAAGATCGATCTGTTCCGCACGTGTGTGGCCGCCATCCCGAGGCTCATCCCAGACGGCATGAGCAGACTAGACCTGATAGAGCTTCTGGCCAAGTAACCTCCCCACCTTCCTCCTTCAACATCAGTCTGCTGTCCACCACGGCTCTCTAACGCCCCCGGCCCCCCTCTGCAGGCTCACCATCCACATGGACGAGGAGCTGCGTGGCCTCGCCTTCACGACGCTCCAGGCCCTGATGGTGGATTTCCCGGAGTGGCGCGAGGACGTCCTCTCGGGGTTTGCGTACTTCATCGTTCGGGAGGTGACGGACGTCCACCCCACGTTGTTGGACAACGCCGTCAAGATGCTGCTGCAGCTGCTCAGCCAATGGAGGCAGGCGGTGCAGAGCAGCAACAAGGGCCACGAGGCCAAGGTTGGTGACGGAAACACAACTGAAACGCAATTAAACACGTTGGACCACAAGGAAGTGGTGCACAGTATCAGTATTACAAGAACCAACACTTGATTTAAAAGGATTATGACTGGGCAATCAAATGTAAAACCTGTTCTTGACTCAGGAACCCTCAGTAGAACGTTCTGATGTTCCCTCCTTAGTGCTCCGGCGGCGGCCGCTCTCTGTCCCTGGAGCGCACCCCTCTGCTGGGGGTGCTGCACGTGGTGGAGGGTCTGGCTCTGGTGGTGCTCTGCAGCTGCCGCCCCGCCACACGCCGGCTGGCCGTCAACGTCCTGAAGGAGGTCCGTGCGCTGCACACAGCACTGGGCATCTGCAAGGTGATTACTCCACCCAGTAGTCGCAGCCAGAGACTTCGCTCGGGTACTGCTGCTTTCTTTTCTCACATTTGTTCCCTCTGCCTCAACCTTTTTTAGGGGGATGAGGAATTGGCCATCGACGTAATGGACAGATTAAGTGCGTCTGTGCTGGAGAGTTTTATTCATCTCACGGGAGCAGACCAGGTATTCATCTCTTCTCCTACTCGCGGCGTCGTAAACCCCGGACCAAGGTTTTTCCTCCGGGGCTGAATTGGTCTCTTCTCTGCAGACCAACCTGCTGTACTGTCCCAGCGGCATCGATCTGCAGACGCTGGCGGAGTGGAGCTCGTCTCCCATCAGCCACCAGTTTGACGTGGTGAGCCCCTCGCACATCTGGGTGTTTGCCCACGTCACCCAGGGACAGGACCCCTGGGTCATCAGCTTCTCCAGCTACCTGCGGCTGGAGAACCTGCCCAAACATTGCCCCACCGCCCTCAACTACGCCTGGATGTTCGCCTACACGCGCCTGCAGCTTCTGTCTCCGCAAGTCGACGTCAAGTAGGTGTTCCCCAGGAGGCCGCTGTGTCGTTTGTCCCACGTGTAGCATGTGTCCTCTCTGACGTCTCTCGCTACCCCCGTCCCTCTTCAGCAGCCCCATCAACGCCAAGAAACTGAACAGTCTGAACAGCAGCGACTCCTACGTGGGCCTCTGGAGGAACTACCTGATTCTGTGCTGCAGCTCCGCCTCCTCCTCCCCCTCCATGTCCTCGTCGTCCTCCACCTCCGGCTCCGTCCGCTGCTCCCCGCCTGAGACGCTGGCGTCCACGCCGGACAGCGGCTACTCTTACGACTCAAAGGTCAGCGGCGTAGCCAGACGCGCCATTGTCAAGAGTTCCTTCTCCCCGACGGTCACTGAACACATCATGTGACAAACGCAAAACATTTGAATGTTTCATCACATACATTTTATTCTACTCGTCTCATTTAAAACCTGAATTTAACAATCCTAAAACCATCGTGTGTCTCCTGTAGATTGTTGGTACTCCGTCCCCCTCCTCCCTCTTCAAACACATCGTTCCCATGATGCGCTCGGAGAGCATGGACATCACGGAGTCTCTGGTGTTGGGGCTTGGCAGGACCAACCCTGTGGCCTTCAGGTACACGGCGCACACAGTGAAATCAGAGTGGATCTGGGGAACGATGGACTGAATGGAGTTAACATTAGATTCAGGAATTGAACCGACCTTTTAAATGTGCTTTTAGTGTTGTCGTGCACACGTCGGATGCTTCGTATGCTCCACCTTGAAATACTAACGTATAACTGTTAATGCCCGTCCTTCAGAGAGCTGATAGAGGAGCTCAACCCCATTATAAAAGAAGCTCTGGAGAGGAGACCTGAGGTAAGTGCAGCGCACCGATGCGCTCTGCCGCGCTTCTCTGTTCTGCAACTATTCCAATTTTCCGCCGTGTTTCCTCCTTAGAACATGAAGCGGCGCAGGCGCCGGGACATCCTCAGGGTCCAGCTGGTCCGGATATTTGAGCTGCTGGCCGACGCCGGCGTCATCAGTCAGATGTACGTAGCCCACCGCTTCAGTTCGCGCTTTTACATCCGGCCGCGTGGTGACCTCTCCTCTCGCGTTCCTGATGTGCAGGACCAGCGGAGGGCTGGACGGGGAGAGCCACTCTCTGAACAGCACGCTGCTGGAGTACGTGGATCTCACCAGGCAGCTGCTGGAGGCCGAGAACGACAAGGACTCGGACACGCTGAAGGACATCCGCTGCCACTTCAGCGCGCTGGTGGCCAACATCATCCAGAACGTTCCAGGTACCGGATCACATCGCGCGTTGTCACGCCGGCGCTCTGACGCGACCCGTGCGCTTACTATTCCTTGACGATTGTGTCCAGTGCACCAGAGGAGGACCATCTTCCCCCAGCAGTCGCTGAGACACAGCCTCTTCATGCTGTTCAGTCACTGGGCCGGCCCCTTCAGCATCATGTTCACCCCCCTGGACCGCTACAGCGACCGGAACATGCAGATCAACCGCCACCAGTACTGCGCTCTGAAGGTACGCGCGCAGGGACGCGGAGGACTCGGCGACGCACTCGACACCCGCTGACAACTAACGCCTCCTTTCACCCCGCAGGCCATGTCGGCGGTGTTGTGCTGCGGCCCCGTGGCCGACAACGTGGGCCTCTCCTCCGACGGATACCTCTACAAGTGGCTGGACAACATCCTGGACTCCCAGGACAAGAAGGTGAGAAGCTCCCGGGGCCTCTGGACCCGGCGGGAACCGAGGATGTTACAGATGTGAGGGAATAATCTTGATGAATGCAACCCCAGAGGGAGAGTTTTTTATGTATGTGTCTGTAGTGACGCTTTTCTGTACGACTCCCCGACACGTAACACGGGTTCACGTGGTGCCGCCCCAGTGGTGTTCAGCAGTGTTTAAAAGTTCATACTAATGCTCCTTATTGCAGACATCTTGGCAGCATCGTTTCTTGCTAACGCTGATACTGAATATGAAAACGCTCTCCTGAGATATCGACTCGTTAAAAACCAGTGGGTTTAGAGGAAGTGAATACCTGCTGTCTCACAGCATCTGCGGGGTCCTCCTCCTCTTCCTCTTCTTCATCCAGGTCCACCAGCTGGGCTGCGAGGCCGTGATGCTGCTTCTGGAGCTGAACCCGGACCAGAGCAACCTCATGTTCTGGGCCGTGGACCGCTGCTACACGGGCTCTCGCCGCGTGGCGGCCGGCTGCTTCAGGGCCATCGCCAACGTCTTCCACAACAGGTGCCTCATGTTTCCCCGTTGTTTGTTTGTCTGTTTGTGTGTTTGTTAAATTCTTTGTTCGTTGGCCCGATTGAAGCCGGAGGACTGCGACTCAAACGTCACGTTTTCCTCTCAGGGATTACCAGTTTGACACTGTGGTGCTGCTGAACCTGATTCTGTTCAAGGCGGCGGATTCTTCCAGGGAGATCTACGAGGTGGCCATGCAGCTGCTACAGGTCCGGGCAGCTCTCCGTTCACCGCCAAGCCGGCTGAGGGCCGTTTCATTAAAGTCTGGTTTTGTGTGTAACTCGTAGATCCTGGAGCCAAAGCTGTTTCGTTACGCCCACAAGCTGGAGATCCAGCGGACGGACGGCATCTTGACTCCTCCTTCGGCGCTGCCTCACCTCTACTCCGTGTCTTACTACCAGCTGTCCGAGGAGCTGGCCAGGACCTACCCGGAGCTCACTCTGCCCATCTTCTCAGGTCTGTAGCCCCGTGGTAGCTTGAAGGTCTTTTCTGAAGGCCACGACTGCCTGATATTGCAGAAACCGGATGCTCGTATGAGAAATAAGAACACGTCTAGTCGTTGTTGTTTGTTACTACTCATTTTACTCGACTGCAGCATTAACGGGGAAAGTTGTGACTGTTGTGACCCCGCCCCCCCCCCTCACTGCCCCGCCCCCTCCAGAGGTGAGCCAGCGGATCCAGACGGCGCACCCCGGCGGGCGGCAGGTCATGCTGCACTACCTCCTGCCGTGGATGAACAACGTGGAGCTGGTCGATTTGAAACCGGCCACGCGGCGACCAGATGACGGCGGCGGCGAGGAGGACGTGGAGGAGGAGGAAGAGGCGGCGGTGCGCGAGCGTGAAGCCGCGATGGTCAACAGCCGGCGCTGGCTCCGCGGGGAGGGGTGGGGCTCCCCCCGCGCCACAACCATGGTGCTCAACAACCTCATGTTCATGACCGCCAAGGTGAGGCGCGCGCGCGCCGGGCTCGCGGTTCGTTGATCCGGGCGCCGCGTTGCTTCATCCGTTGCTCTGTTGATCCGTCAGTACGGAGACGAGTTCGCCTGGTCGGAGATGGAGAACGTTTGGACTACGTTGGCGGACAGCTGGCCCAAGAACCTCAGAATCATCCTGCACTTCCTCATCGGCATGTCGGGGGTCAGCAGCGAGCCCAGCCTCCTGCCCTACGTGAGTCCCGGGAGGTCGCCATCACGCCGCCGCTGCTCCTCGCGCCTCTGACCGTGTGTGTGTGTGTGTGTCCAGGTGAAACGAGTGGTGGTCTACCTGGGCAGAGATAAGACCATGCAGCTGCTGGAGGAGCTGATGTGCGAGCTCGAGTTGACGGACCCGGTCTGCTCTGCCGTCACTCACATGGACAACCCCCCTTACTACCGCATCACCTCCAGCCACAAGATCCCCTCCGTCACCTCCGGTACGCAAGACGCCGCTCCGCCTCGCGTCCGTGCCGCCTCGCGTCTTCGATGCCAGGTGGTGTAACGTTTTTCTTCTCCCTCAGGAACAACCTCCAGCACCAACACCATGGTGGCAGGAAACGATGGTCACCACCACGACGGCAAGGTCAAGGACTCCAACATGGAGGACAGGTACGAGCGGGTCAACGGGCCCCAGTAAGAACCACCCGAAAACACAAGAATGGGTTTTGAGTTGAAGGAATTCAAGTATTGGGACCTTTCTCAATTTGCCTGGCAACACATTTATTGTATATTAAGGCTGTGAGTTTTAATCTCAGCTCCTAATAAGTCTACAGTAAGATCAAGTAGAACTTATCGGGACTCACAGAAATGATGATGCCGGAGTTCATGCATGTCTGCTCTGCAGCTACACCCACCTGGACATCTACAGCGGCCTGAACAGCAACCTCAACCGCCAGCACCACCGCCTCGAGTCCCGGTACAGCAGCAGCTCCGGAGGCTCCTACGAGGAGGAGAAGAGTAAGAACCCCCTCCCACCCCCTTCCTTCCTTTTGGGCGCCATCACACCAGAAGCCCCTCCCACCATCGACACGCCTGCTTCTTTCCCCTCCTCCAGGTGACTCCATGCCGCTTTACGCCAACTGGCGTCTGAAAGTGATGGATCACAACCGGCCGGAGCCGCTGCCCTTCCCCCCCACGGGGGGCTGCTGGTCCCCCCTCGTGGACTTCCTGCCGGAGACCAACTCCCCCGGCGTGCCGCTCCACCGGTACGCCTCCCGACGCCAACGCCGGCCCTCTGTTTACTCCCGCGGGTTTTTGAGCTTCTTCCCCTTTCTGTGTTCCAGATGTAACATCGCGGTGATCCTCCTCACCGACCTGATCGTGGACCACGGGGTCAAAGTGGAGTGGAGTGCCTACCTGCACCTCCTGCTGCACGCCATCTTCATCGGTAACCGCCACGCACTCACCTCAGGTCCACATGCAAACAGAGTTTAAGTCCACTGGTTTGTAAATTTGTATTCGTTAATCCAGAAATAATCTTCACAAACAACCTTAAAGGAGAATCCTGTTCTAGTATTTAGAAAATCTCCTAACCGACCTCGCCATCCTTTACGCCTCTACCTGCTAAGGTCACATGATCCAATGTCTGGTCTCCCTCCAGGGTTCGACCACCAGCACCCGGAGGTGTACGAGCACTGCAAGCGTCTGCTGCTCCACCTGCTGGTGGTGCAGGGAGCCAACAGCAGCGTTCAGTCGGTGGCCATGGTGCTGCTACGCAACCGGGACTACAACGAGCCGAGGGTCCTGACTGTGAAGCCGGTCGCTCCGGAGATCAACCTCACAGGTCAGAGTACCAAGAAGATACAAGACGACGAAAATAAATCTTTTGAATGTCTGTGGCCGACACGCGACTGTTTGAATGGTTTCCCATGATGATGCATATAATATTTAGACCTAATGATTATCTCAGGATTAAACCCAACCTTCATTTAATATTTGAGCCTCGCGTGCGTCGTCCCCACAGGAGTGCAGCAGCTGCTGTCGGACTGTCAGCCGTCCCCGATGACCGACTCCGGCCTCAGCTCCTGCTCCACCTCCTCCAGCATGAGTCTGGGTGCGGGCGGAGCCGCCCTCCCCCACCTCTCGCCCACGCTCCTCAGCGAGGTGGATGCGCCCCCCGAGCAGGACGAGAAGGTCAGGTGTCTCATCGAGTTCATCACCTCGAGGTGAGAGGAGCCGTCGGTGTTGAAGTGTTTAATGTGTCCACACTGTCTCGCTGCTCATTCATGTCCAATCATTTGCTTTCATGCCTCCAGCAGTGTGTGTGAGAAGGAACCGGGTATTCTTTGCTTTTAATTTGCATGGTTTTCATTTTTCCGCTTGGTGTCTTACTGTTCTCCTGTTGAGAACATCAGCTGATGTTTGAGGTCTAATTTCATGACTTTAAAGGTCGGAGCTTCTGAAGTGTTTGTTCCACAGTATCAGTGTTACTACAGAAGATTGGACGTATTACAAAATGATCTGTATTGGTTTAAGTATCTAATGTTTTCACCTCTACAGTGAGCTGAAACGTCAAAGATTTTCATATTTGAGGCAACAAACGCTGCTAATACTACAAAGACGATTCATATCACGTTGTTATGCAGGTTATATTTTCAGCCTTCAGAATAAAGATTGGAAACGTTTGTGAGGTCTTCTGCTTTGAGTGTGTTGACATGAGGAGTGTCCATGTTTTCTCTTTGTCCCCTTATAAACGCATGAGTCCATAAGGTTATTCAGTGTGTGTAATGCTGCCTGGTTTAATATAAAGGATCTAATGACGTGTAAAGACGGTCGACATCCCTTCAACGCGTGCGCTCTGCTCCCGTAGGAAGCGAGGCCCGCTGTGGAACCACGAGGACGTGTCGCCCAAGAACCCGAACATCAAGAGCGCCGAGCAGCTGAGCGTCTTCGTCCGCCACGTGGTGACCGTCTTCAAGCACTCGCCCTCAGGTCCGTGCGGCTCGCAGCGTCCCGCGGGTTCAGGCGCGGCTCGGGCGTCGTGTTCATGTGCGCTTTAACCCCCCGCCGCAGGTTTCCAGCTTGAGTCGCTGCTGAGCGAAGCGGCCCTGCAGACGGCGCTGTCCTGCTCCTCTCGCCACTACGCCGGCCGCTCCTTCCAGATCTTCCGGGCGCTGAAGCAGCCGCTGAGCCTGGCCACGCTGTCGGACGTCCTCTCGCGGCTGGTGGAGACCGTGGGGGACCCGGGGGAGGAGGCGCAGGTAGGGAGACACGATCCATCTCATGCAGATAGATGCAGATCCACCGTTCCAGAAATGATTTAAACTGCTCGAGTCGATAAACCTGCAGAAATTCTATATGATTTACTTTTTCTATTATGTATGTTTTTGTTCATTAAAAAACGATTCAATCAATTTTATTGAATCTTGTCGGAATTTTTTTTAGAATCTTTTCAGAGCTAAACTTAAAGTTCAACAGCTCAATTCATCTCTTGTGAACACAATAACGTCATAATTAAATTGTTTTCATTAAATATTGGACATCATAATGTAGCTAAAAAAATAAGAATCTGCTGTCAATTGATAATTTATTGTCCTTAGAAATGAATTTCTGATGTAAAACAATATATTTGTGGTCCTGGTTCTTGAATATCAGGTGGAAATAGCAGGAAGTGCAATTGCCCCCAGGTGTGCATTTAACTCGGGTTCGTTTGCTCAGGGTTTCGTGATTGAACTTCTCTTGACTCTGGAGTCGGGCATCGACACGCTGGCTGACACGGTGAAGAGCTACGACCTGCTGACCGCCATGGCACAGTAAGTCCTCGCTCCCGCAGCCGCTCGCCTGCACTGCGTCTGGCGTGAGTCACCGACGAGTCTCTGTGCCCTCAGGACCCCCCCCCGGGATCACCTGTTGGGGCCGAAGTTCGCAGCCAACAGGAAAAGCACCGGCCAGCTGAACGTGAGCGGCGCCGGCCTCTCCCACTACGCTCACGCCCGCAGCAACTCCCTCCGCGCCAGCCTGGTGGGCGAGCGGAAGGCCGACCGGCGCCGCAGCAACACGCTGGACGTGGCCGACCGGCTGGGCGGCAGCCACGGCAACCTGGCGCGCACCCGGAGCTTATCGTCGCTCGGCGGCGCCGGGGGTCCAGGCGGGGAAGCCATCCCCCCCGTGGACCCGTCCAACCTGATGGCCACCGTGTTCTGGATCGCCGCGTCGCTGCTGGAGTCGGACTACGAGTTCGAGTACCTGCTGGCGCTGCGGCTGCTCAACAAGCTGCTGGGTCAGCTGCCGCTGGAGCGCGCCGACAGCCGGGAGCGGCTGGAGAACGTCCAGGCCAAGCTGAAGTGGTACAGCTTCCCCGGGCTGCTGCAGCTCTTCCTGAAGGGCTTCACCTCCGCCTCCACCCAGGAGCTCACCATCCACCTGCTGAGCAAGCTCATCAGCGTCTCCAGGCAGACGCTGGTGGACCCGTCAAAGGTGGCAGGTGGGTGTCAGAAATCAGGAATAGTGTTGTTAGTCATAAATGTGAAGCTCTGTAATGTATTTATTGATTTGCATCACCTACAATGGCTCTAAAACACTTATTGATCTTTGTGAATGTGGCTCCATAACATAAAGCTTTCCAGTGCTGGTGACATTAATATTAACAATAACCTTTGACCTCTGCTCAGTTTTGTCCATCGTGCCGACTGTCGATGATCACGTCTCTCTCGGTGCCTCCTCAGGGTTCCCCCTGAACATCCTGTGCCTCCTGCCGCACCTCATCCAGCACTTCGACAGCCCGACGGCGTTCTGCAAGGAGACGGCCGACAAGATCGCCAAGCTGTGCGCCGAGGAGAAGTCGGCCACGCTCTCCAACCTGGCGCACATGATGAGCCTGTACAGCACGCACAGCTACTCCCGCGACTGCACCAACTGGATCAACGTGGTGTGCCGCTACCTCCACGACGCCTTCGCCGAGATCACCCTGAACCTGGTCACGTACCTGGCCGAGGTACGTCGCCGCGGAGACCGGACGCCGTGGCGTCTTGTGAGACCCTGAGCCCGTCCCCTGAAGTCGTCTCTCTGTCCCTCTCTCTCTCTCTCAGCTGCTTGAGAAGGGCCTTCCCAGCATGCAGCAGTCCTTGCTGCAGATCATCCACAGCCTGCTGAGTCACGTCGACCTGTCGGCGGCCCCCGTCAAACAGTTCAACCTGGAGATCATGAAGATCATCGGCAAATATGTCCAGGTGAGTTAGTTCTCGTCACGTATATCTGGGTGTGGTTGTCCTTCCGTCCGGAGGCCTCTTCTCCAGCAGGTGGCAGCGTTCATTCACAGGAACGCGCCTCTTCTTCTACTCATCTCAGTCTGGGACAAGTTTGTATTGTATTCTTTGCTAAAAAATGTTTATGACAACTAATCGATTACTTGTTGAAGCCGATTGCAGCAGAGACAGAATTCTATTCTATTTTCACACACAGTCTGCTGCATGTGGAGGATCCGATCTATGAGTATTAGATAAAAGCGTGACGTGTCTTTACACAATCACCGTTTGGATTGATGGTCGAGCACAGCGAGCCTCCCCTTCAGAGCCGCTGAAATGTTACGGGATACCGGCGGCCTCCGATGGGGCGGCGGCTCGGCTGCAGTTTCAGCCTCCCGAGGGGAAAAAATGTCCCGCTCACATTCAGGAATCCTCCGCGGACGCCTACGCAGCCCGACGCGTCACAGCGCTCTCATTGTGTTTGTCTCTCGCAGAGCCCCCACTGGAAGGAGGCTCAGAACATCCTGAAGCTGGTGGTGTCCCGCTCAGCCAGCCTCGTCGTCCCCGACGACGCGCAGCGCTCCTACAGCACCGAGTCCTGCGGATCCCCGGAAATCGCCTTCACGCGCATCTTCAACAACTCTTCCAAGGAGCTGCCCGGCAAAACGCTGGACTTCCACTTCGACATCTCGGAGGTCGGTGTCCCGCGGCTCCACTGGCGATGCGCTCGGTGTCCCGCTGACGCTAACTCGCCCAAGTTTGACTCCACAGACGCCGATCATAGGGCACAAGTACGGCGACCAGCGCGCCGCGGCCGGGCGGAACGGAAAGCCGCAGGTCATAGCCGTCACCAGGAGCACCTCCTCCACCTCCTCCGGCTCCAACTCCAACGGTCTGGTGCCAGTGAGCTGGAAGAGGCCTCAGCTCTCCCAGGTACCGACTCCGAACCACCGGCGCTGACCGGGTCCAACCGGCAGAGCGCTTTAGGTCTCCATGTAACCACCTGGGGCCTCATTTATAAAACCTTGCGTAGGATTTGCGCCAGAAGTGGCGTACGGATGAAACGTAGGACGTGCGTACGCACAGAAATATTCAGACTTATAAAACGTCCCACGCAGTTTTCCCTTAACAAATCACAATCACTTCTAAATGCAGCGCAGCTTTTGCGGCTTCATGTCACGCCCACAGTTGCCCAAATATAGTCTGTGGAACGCCCACAAATTAATATTCATCGATGGCGAAATCATGACAAACACTGAGAGGAAAACGGAGAAACGTAACTTCACTCAGTGTGAAGTGGAAATGATCATCGGGAGGTGGGAAGGAGACGTAAGATGCTCTTTGGAGGACACAGTGTGGATCACTGATGCCAACGAGGCACCTGAGGGGCAAAAGGCTGCAGAGCAACGCTGCAGCCTCACGACCTCGGACCCAAATAAAGAAAAAATAGTCTGACATCAGAGTGGATGCAAAAAAGCGTTTAGAAACGATGTTTCACACCTTTTCAGGAGTAAACAACAACCTCCTCCAGTGCAGTCGAGGCATCTGCCCTTAAACAGGCCGACGGTGCGCTGCACTACAGCGTGAATCCTTCCATGTGCCACGTCTCCTAAGAGCGCGAGATCAGCCATCAGCGTCATTACGCATCGTGACGGCATCATGGCGTTTTATTACCGTCCATCTGATTGCATCTGACAAGCAACAGCTGTGTTTTGAGGATGGGTCCGAGCTTGCGTGAAGGGCCGTACATTTTTCCGTCAAGTTAGCTTTTTATAAATACCCATCATTGCGTAGAGCGGTGTACGCCTTCTTTTGTGCGTACTGGTGTTGAGCAAATGTTAGAGGTCGGTTGGTGGAGATGAGCAACACACACACGGTCGGGTGGAGCCTTGACTGAGACGTAGTGAACGTAGTCATTGATGTTAAGAAGCCTGGACGTCCATGAAGAGGAAGTGACCACGTGGGGCCTGAGGAGGACGTGGAGATCAGCTCAGGCTGCTTGTGTGACTCTGTGCTTTTGTTGCAGAGGAGAACCAGAGAGAGGCTGATGAACGTCCTTTCTCTGTGCGGGCCGGAGTCCGGCGTTCCCAAAAACCCATCTGTAAGACTCCTCTCCTACTCTAAAGCCTCTGACAAGGTCTCTGTGAAGTCGCTGCAGGACACCGCCGTTACCGTCCCGGGTTACCTTTTGACAACGCGGCCTCTGCGCTCCCCGTCCGGGCAGGTGGTGTTCTCCTCCAACGAGGACCTGGACTCGGCGGACCAGCAGACCAGTCTCATCCCCACGGTGGAGGAGGTGGTCAGAGAGGAGGAGCTGCAGGGAGAAGACACGGGCAGCGAGCAGCAGTTCGGTGTCTTCAAGGACTTTGACTTCTTAGACGTGGAGCTGGAGGACGCTGAGGTGAGGAGGGGGGGGAAGGGGACACTTGCAGTAATTGTGAAAAGGTAATAAATTGAAGGACATATGAAGTGGACACTATATGTCCTCCTAAAGACTAACTCCTCCCAAATGGTAGAACGTGGTGAAAGCAGGATTGTCTCGTATCAACTTTTCATCACTAATGTTATGACGACATCAATCCAGAGGAAATCATCCCGAAAGGACTTTTTATTTAAACGTGAAACTTCATGTGTGCGATCTTCATTTACTGTTACACATCAGTATGCTGCTGCTTATCTGAACGCCTGAGAAATGGCTTAAAGGCTGTTATGATGCTTAAAGTGAGCGTGAGGTTCTCAACAGCGTCAGTGTTGCTACGGGAGAATAGTCGGTTTAAGTCAACAATGTATTTCAAATACTTTTTGTGTGCTGCAGTAAAAAAAAAATGCAACCAGACTCATTCACCAAGTCAGTGATCGTAGGCTGATGTCTAGAAGCTAGAGATCAAAGATAACGGCTTCAGTTCTGTCTGGCATCAAAGTAACAGATTATTTAAGGTTCTAAAGGAACATGCCGGTACCGAGGAGGAGAAGAAGCTCACACACACACACACACACACACACACACACACACACACACACTACTGTAATGTCCTACTGGTCCTCCTCTGTGTTGTAACTGAAGTCCACTAACACACGTGTTCCTTCTCTTCTTTTGCCACAAGGAGTTCCAGGTGAGTCTGTGGGCCAGAAAGCTTCTTCTCTTCAGTGTCTCTGTTGTCTCCAAATGAATGAAGTGCTTTGGTCCTCTTGATTTGAGGCTGTGCCCCCTGTGGTGAACCCTTAGTCGTAGAACGTTGCATCACTTCCCATCCCGCTCGTTCCACATCATCTCCGTTTTGCAAACGAGTGTTGTTTTCTTGTGCCGCCCCCAAACTCTGCATCCGTCTCACTGTTGCCCCCCCCCCCCCCCCCCTGCAGGGCGAGAGCATGGATAACTTCAACTGGGGGGTGCGGCGGCGCTCGCTGGAGAGCATGGACAAAGGGGACACGCCGACTCTGCAGGAGTGCCAGTTCGCCGGCAGCACGCCGAGCCTCAACCTCACCAACCACGAGGACACGGACGAGTCGTCGGAGGAGGAGGTACTGAGCGCTAGCCAGATTCTCACCCGCTCTGGCCTCGTAAGTCTCACTCCGGTTAGGGTCCCCCCCCCCCCATCCCCCCTCCCCACAACGCGTGCAGGCATCGTCCCGGTCAGCGTGTGCGTGCGTGTGTGCGTGTTGTGGACAGCGGCTTGATGCTTGCTTGGCAGCTGGTGGCGGTCGACGCCCTTCAAAGCTTCGGGCGTCAGTTGGCTTTCTGGTAGTTGCTCTTGCTGACGGGTGAGTACAGCCGGGGGAAACTCCACTGTTGTACTTCAGTGCGTCACATGAGACCAGCATGTTTCTCTTGTGTTCTTCTTCTTTGCTTCGTTTCGCTTTGCAAGTCGAAGCTGCCAGTAACACACGCGCTTTAGTTCCCTCTCTGATCTGAGGTCGTGCGCTGTGAGAGAATGAGCTTCCTCCCCAGCGACCAGCATGCAGCGCTCATGTGTTCCCCCAGTTTAATCTGTCAGAACTGTTGTTTAAGTTGCCATGATCTCACTTATTGGCTTGAAGCAGTTTTAAAGTACAGAATCAACTGAAGACCAAAATGAATAAATGTTGAGCTCTGATTCATAAACAACAAAAACGTCACGAGTTCGGGATTGAAGTGAATCTAAAAGACGAAAGCGTGATCGATTCACTCTAAACTGTTGATGGACTCGAGTATCGAATGATAAAAGCTGTGTAGAGTGTAGCCCCCCCCCCTTAATATGGTCCAGAGGTTATTTGGGCTTTTTCAATGTCTTTTTTCTTTACACGTTGGACGTCATGACGTCATAAAGATCTAGTTGTGAATTATTCCTGATGCTGGATTGCTCCTTGTTTCTTTCTTCAAGCCACATTTTTGTTTTAAAAAGTAATTTGAGACATTGAAGTATTTAGTAGTACAGTACTAATAACGCCCCCCCCCCTCATGTCCCTCTCGCTTCCCTCCTGCAGCTCAACAGCGACTCGGCCACCGACGACACGGCCTCCAACCACGTGGACTCCTCCGTCAGCGCGCTGCCCGACGAGGCCCCCGCCCTGCCCTCCCCCCCCTCCCTCACGCGCCTGGATAGCCCCCTTTTGGAGACGGCCCACTCAGACAGCACCGGCAGCCAGCTGCCTGAGGTGCGATCAATCGGGGGGGGGCAATGAATCCGCTCTCCGGCTCGCCTTCTTTATTCCTTCTCCTCCTTTCCGCTCGAACCCTTTTCATCTGCTTCTCGCGACGCTTCTCGGCTCGTCTCTCGTTGAGGGTCAGCGGCCTCTGGGGAGGGTTTTCTTTCGGTGCGGGAGCTGGGGGGGGGGGGGGGGGCAGCTTGGCGTGGTGCTTTTGACTCCGGTTGCTTGCTTGCTCGCGTGGCTCTGGGTATTGGGGCTGACGTCGCTCTTGCTGCTCTTTTCTTCGTGGTCTTCGTGGTTTCATAGTCGTGCGCTGGGGGGGTGTGGGGGGGCTTTGCTTGCATGACGTAATTTGGGGGGTGGGGGGGGGATGAACCCAAAGCTCACCTCAGGTTGGCTGTCACTGCTCACCTTTTTTTTTTTTAAATAACACCACAACTGTTCGACTAAACCTCTTGAAACGGACGCGGGCTCCTTTCCCTCCAGCAGAAGCTTGTGTGAGTATGAGTCGTCCTCCAGGTGTAACAATGCATCCATTAACCGCCGCGTCGCCGTGGCAACGCGCCACTGCTACTGACCTGTGTCATGCGTACTAACAGCGTCTGGGGGAGGGGTTTAAATGATGAGGTCAGAGGTACCGCAGGTTCCATCTCTGATTCCTGACGTTTCTACAGAAACCGACACATGATGATTGTTTTCATTCCTTTTGAACGGATTCACTTTAAAAAGAACACACGCATTTATTATACCGACTAGTGTTTCCCGCAACGTTTTCACATTAAGCCCCCGACTTCCTTTCATCTGTGCTCGTCATGTCGCCCCGGTTGCTAACGGCGTTTCAGCCCCAATAGCTGAGGAATAGGCTCATGCACGTTTATCGTAATAAGGCGCTGGTGTCCTCCCAAGGACATCTCCCCCATCAGGGCCCCGGCTCTTAGTGTAATGAGCCCCAGATGAACATCGAGGCTCTCGCCCACTCCCCGCAGGACGCCCCGCGACTCCTAAAAGCTTTCGGTAATAAAGCGGTGACGTTCCGGCCTTTTACGTGGAGATAAATTAGATTAAAGAAAAACGAGCGCTCTCAACTAGAAGTGCTTCTCCATCAATATGCTCACATGAACTGCAGCGTGTCATTTATCTTCACCGCGGGGTCGAGGGTTTAACGGCAGTGATTCATTGATACGGGCTTCGGCTTATGGATCCTTTTCCTCTTCTGTAATTCCTCATAAGGGGCGTCGGCCTAAAGAGGCTCTCGTGAAAAGGCGCCGACTTTAAAGTCTGTTAATCTAGTCATCAAATAGGTAATTAGTTAGAATCCTCCTACGTAAATATGACTCGAGACAAACGAACACCTGTATGTAAAATGATTTATATATATGGTTTATTTATTGAACGATGTATTGGCAGTAATGTCTCGTGCAGGACACCAGGCTCACAATCATAACACGTAATGTTTAACCCCCCCGGCCGGTTTTACAGGACAACGTCAGCGGGACGGCGGCGGACGAGCTGAGCAGCAGCGTGAGCGAGGACACGGGGTTCTGCAGCGCCCCCCCTCTGCCCTCTGACCCCTCGGAGCTGTGTGAGCCACAGGACCCCCAGGAAGACCTGGACCCGGCCCCCCCTCCCCCGCCGGCCACAGACACTCCACCGGGGTCCCTGTGCGAGGAGGAGTCCCAGACGGCGCCCTCTCCCATGCCGCCAGAGACTAAGCCGGACCCGGACCCCCCCGGCGTCTCCGGCTGGGAGGAGGACGCCACGCAGGCCCTGAGGGAGCTGGACGAGCGCTGCGAGGAAGAGGAGGCCGACTTCTCCAGCATGTCCAGGTGAGCCCCCCCCCCCCCCCACGACCGAGGGTCCGATCCATCGGATCGATGGAGTTCGTGGGTCACGAGGTGTTTATGCTCACAGAGAAACACAATGAAAGCAGCGCGAAGCAGTTGGAACGATGGAGAAACATCAAGAAGCATCACATTGAGCTCAGCAAGCGCTTCATTGATTGATCCGTGTGTTTTCAGTTATCAGAGCCGCATGTCGTCTCGTTGAGGGAAAAATTAAGTTTTTCTCACATTTAACGCACATGTGGGTTTTGTTTTTTACATTTAATTTAAAAGGTTTCATAGTGCACCTTTTTAAGAACGGCAACGCTCCCACAATGCATCACAGCTGACGTCGTCTCAGCCGGTAAAACAATCGTTCTTGGTTGTGGCTGCTGAATGAAACGTCACCCGAGCAGGCACACGCGTGTCATCGGCACACGCGTGATTGTCTGAAAGCAGCGTGGCACAAACCATCTTTTATTCTACGTAATGATGATTTGTGTTGCCAGCTTCCTGTTGCTGTTTTTCTCCTTTTTTGGGGGGGGCAAAACTATGCGTACGAGTTGATGTCGAGCTCCCCGTGTGGGACGCGTGTGCAGCGCTATTGCTGCTAGTCGAGGCGGGGGAGAGGGGGAGAGGGAGGGGGAGAGAAGCGGGAGTTGTGGGTGAGGATGAGGACGGAGACTGTGTCTGCTGCAGCGCTCGGCAGCGCCGGCTTCAGATACTTCTATTCTGTCTGCTTCTTCAGGCTGTTTGGTCCCACAGGCCTGTGAGTATGTGTGTGTGTGTGTGTGTGTGTGTGTGTGCGTGTGTGCGTGTGTGCGTGTGTGCGTGTGTGTGTGTGTGTGTGTGTGTGTGGACGGACGTTTGCGTGATGCTAAATGCTAATAGCTCACATGTTGTTGTTGTGCTGGAGCACTGCAGTAGATTAGAGCTCTCAGAATACTGCAGCGAGGAAGATGTGTGTGTGTGTGTGTGTGTGTTTACATTCGTCCTTCACTGAGGGGACGTTGGATAGTTGCTCACGTGTGTGTGTGTGTGTGTGTGTGTGTGTGTGTGTGTGTGTGTGTGTGTGTGTGTGTGTTTCAGTCAGGATGAAGGGGACGCAGACTGCTTCCCTGAGATCCAGGCCTCTCCCCCCCCCTCGCCGTTCCTCTCCGCCATCCTGGCAGCATTCCAGCCCGTCGCCTACGACGACGAGGAGGACGCCTGGCGTTGCCACGTCAACCACATGCTGTCGGACACGGACGGCTCCTCGGCCGTCTACACCTTCCACGTGTTCTCCAGGCTCTTCCAGGTGAGCGCCCGCTACGCCCCCGGCGCCCCGACCTCCGCCCGCCGTCCTTTAATTCCACCGTCTCCCGTTTTAATCCAAACAGAACATTCAGAGGAAGTTCGGCTGCATCACGCACGCGTCCGTCCGCTTCCTCGGCGAGCGGCTGCAGCGAATGGGCAACCAGTTCCTCAGCTCGCTGGAGGTCATGACGTCGCGCTCGCAGTGTCCCACCGTGCTGCTGGACGCCGAGACGGTGAGCTCAAGCGCGCGCACACACACACACACACACACACACACACACACACACACACACACACGTGATGATTGGATAACGTGCGTCCCGCGTCTCGCTGCAGCTCGTCTCTTGTGGACTCTTGGAGACTCTGAAGTTTAGTGTGCTGGAGCTGCAGGAACATCTGGACACCTACAACGCCAAGAGGGAGGCAGCCGAAGCTGTAAGTCTCTTTTGACCCCCCCATGAATTATTGAGACGGCCTCGGCTGCGTGTGAATGTGAGGCCTTGGACTTGGGAGACAAATGGCTGATGCTGTAGGAGACGAGTGCAGTCTGTCTCATCAGCAGAGCACAGGGAGCCAGTGTGCATCGCTAGCACCCCCCCCCGTCCCCCGTCCCCGTCCCCCCGCTCAAGGGATAAAAATAACCCTCGCAGCTCTTAAATCAGTTTATGGAAGGCCGGAGAAGCTGTGAGAGGGGGGAGGAGGGGGGAGGTTAAAGAGATGAGATTGCAGAGGGTTCTGGGATGCAGGCCGCTAATCGAATGAGACGGGCAGCGGTCCCTGGGGTCCCTGGGGGGCCGGATGGCATGGCGTGCTGTGGAACAGGCCTCCTTTAATTCGCTAAGTACAGCACTCTTATTAGATCTCCTCCTCCCCCTCTTTACCATCACACATGTAGACACAAAGCAGCAGCCTAACGTCTCCCTCTTGTCCCTTTTGACCCCTGACCTTTCAACCCCGCAGTGGCTGGAGAACTGCAGGAAAACATTTGGGGACAAAGATGGCGGCCAAGGACCCAACACTCACGCACAGGTAGAGCTCCACGCCGACTGGTTTAAGTCCACCCGCTGTCTCCTTTGTTTCTAACACGACTCTGTCAGACTTTGAGAGTAAAAGGATCTGTCCAAGACTTTTTTCCTGTATTCAAGTAGCAGTTTGTTTTACTGCAGCAGTAGAAGGATTTGTGTGTAATTAAGTTAAGCAGAATGACCGTTGTTCTTCCGCTGTGGAGAAGCTTCTTACGCAAACAGATGTGGATTCGTGCGAGTTGATGAGCAGCAGATATCCGCTGTGAAGAGATTCTCAGCGACCACGTGGCTCCTTCTGATCCCAACGGATCTCAAGCTGCTGTTATTTTATTCAGTGGAGTCATGTTTGTTTTCACTGACAACAGGTTTGTCTTGTCGTTACACACTGTAGTTTTGAATGTCTCCTCTGCTCCCATAGACGTCTATGAGGAAATGACTCTACTTCTCTGTAGTGACCAGCAGGGGGCGACTCCTCTGCTCCCATAGACGTCTATGAGGAAATGACTCTACTTCTCTGTAGTGACCAGCAGGGGGCGACTCCTCTGCTCCCATAGACGTCTATGAGGAAATGACTCTACTTCTCTGTAGTGACCAGCAGGGGGCGACTCCTCTGCTCCCATAGACGTCTATGAGGAAATGACTCTACTTCTCTGTAGTGACCAGCAGGGGGCGACTCCTCTGCTCCCATAGACGTCTATGAGGAAATGACTCTACTTCTCTGTAGTGACCAGCAGGGGGCGACTCCTCTGCTCCCATAGACGTCTATGAGGAAATGACTCTACTTCTCTGTAGTGACCAGCAGGGGGCGACTCCTCTGCTCCCATAGACGTCTATGAGGAAATGACTCTACTTCTCTCTGGATTTATTCCCTCAGTAAACATTATAAACATGAGTTCATGGTCTCAGTCTCTAGTTTCCAGTCGTCTTCATGCAGCATGATGTTCATTTAGTGACTGATGGTCCATTTAGAGTCAAACAGGCCATAAAGCAGGGGACGCTTTAGGGTGGGGCTACACGTTGATTGACAGATAGCAGAGACGTATACAGCGTCTCTACGTCCTCATCGGTCCATATGTGGTCACTTCCTGTTCATCAGTCCACAAACCGAGTGAGGTCACCATGACTACGTCCACCTCCATCTAGAGTCTTGTTTTGTGTCCCAGACAAAAATAAACTGACGCACTAATTCGTCCCAAAAGCAACACATCCAGATCTATTTTACTCCTCGTCATAGCCTCATCTATCCTTTCTCTCACACACACACACACACACACACACACACACACTCCCTGCATTAAGCTCACCTGTCGAGGGGTAAGGCGATAGAAGCTCCGCCCCCTGCGTGTCTCTGTTGTCTTGTTAAAGCTCACTAATTCTTGATCTTCTTCTGTTTTGTTTGTTGTGTGTGTATGTGTGTGTGTGTGTGTCCTTCTTTGCTTAGCAAATGGAAACTCTAGCAGTAAGTGGTTCTCATGTTATAGACTCATAATGACATTTAGACAAAACGCTGACCATCTCATCGCTGTCACACCTGCACTGTTGGCAACACCCCCCCCCCCCCCCACAACTCCCCCTCCTCTGCATCTCTGCCTTGATTGGTCATGTAACAAAGCCCCCCCCCCCCGTGTGGTGCTTTCGTTCCTCCTGCTGCTGCTGTCAGTGATGCAGCGGCGTTGCTCTGGACCCTGATGGTCTGCAGAGGGATGAAGACGTGGTTCTGTCTCAGTGACTGCGTTTACACAGACACTCGGTGTCACGTGACCGGCCAAAGCCCAGATATGAACCAGTCTGGTCCTGGTCCCCTCTAGACCTCCACCAGATCGCCACAGGGACTCTTAAGGCTGCATGTGCCTGTAGACGTGGTCACCGGTCAGGATCGAGACCCCCGTCCTTCTGCATGTTTGGTTCCATCTCCACCTGTTCGAATCACGTTCTCCTGGATCAGCGTGTGACCTCTGACCTCCCAGCAATCACCTCCGGGTCACTCGCTCCCAGGGATGACTAATCCTACTAGTGGTAGACTCGACCAGACGGCCCCCACATTTTAACCCGCTCATCTCGTCCCACGTCTCTAACCCAGGACCCCCGTCCCCCCCTACTCACTGGATCGTCAAGTCCTTCCCTCACGTGACCCCACCCCCCCCCCCCCCCTTGTGTTTGTGCCTGCAGGAGCTGGAGTTGTGCCGGCGGCTCTACAAGCTGCACTTCCAGCTGCTGCTGCTCTTCCAGGCCTACTGCAAGCTGATCAGCAGGGTGGACACCATGAAGAGGGAGGCGGAGGTGAGACCTGGTTCCTGACGCACGTTGAACCCATAGACGCTTTAGTCCTCGTCCTCTCGGCTCGAGTCTCTCTCAGAATCAGGAGCAGGCCGCTGCTGCTGCTATTGCGTCAAATCAACGCCGTAAAACAATAAAACGCGGCTTCTAGCATTCACGCAGGTCTCTGCTGCTCGGCCAGAACTTCAGAGCTTGTTTGAGAAGTGAAGTCGTCACTGACTCCGCCGTACTGTCCCTTTAAGACGCGCTGCTCCGTCTTGCTGGGGCTTTAATCCGATTTGTACCTGATGGAGTTGAACCTTTTGTACGTGGAGCGATGAGGTTAATATTTGGTGTGCGCCGTAACGGTCATTGACATCGATCTCGTCGCGTTAAGGTGACCAACATGTCCGAGGAGCTCACCGTCCTCGAGAGCTGTCTGAAGGACGCGGAGACGGGAAGTGACGGCCCGGAGGACGTGTGCATGACGGAGTCGCCTCAGACCAACACCGAGACGGCCATCCAGTCCCTCATCGAGACGCTGAGAGCCAGAGACTTTGGCTCCGCCCTCTCCCAGGTCAAAGTCTTCAGGTGAGCGCCCACCTGACCAAAGGCAGTTCAGTAAGTCCGAAGAAATCCTCGCCCGCATGTCGGACCCCAATTCAGTGTTCCACTCATTCGACCTCTGCAGGTCCCTGTGGCCCAGCGACATCTTCGGCAGCGAGGCGGACGACGCCGTGCAGACCCTCCTGCACATCTACTTCCGCCACCAGACGCTGGGCCAGACGGGCTGCCTCGCCGTGGTCGGGCCGAGCCGGGACCTCAGCCCAGCCAGCGCCCGCCTCACCGAGCTCAACCTGCAGATCCGCGAGGCGCTGGGCCGGGCGCAGGCCGTCCAGGCCCTCGGGGTCAGCACCGGACTGTGACACCCCCCCCCCCCCCCCCCCCCATCGCTCTACACAGACCTCACCTCAGCTGTAGAGAGACTCCACCTATAAAGGGCTAACGGATGAGTGGGAATAACTGACTCCTTATTTATACATCTACATGCTATAGATCTATAGATGTCCATATCTATAGATCTATGTGCATATAGATGTGTTGCGCGTATGAATGCTTCGGGCTGACGTCTTTTCCCGGACGAAGCCGACCTGCAGAATTCAGTTGCAATAAAGTCGTGTGGTGTTTTTTTTTTTTCTGGGAAGAAAAGCGCTGACTTCTGTTTAGCTTCAGGGTTTCTTTGCCGGATGGAACCTGACGGCTCCTCCTCCAGAGGGGGGGGGGCGCCGGGGGGGTCATGGGAGCATGGGGAGCGTGTGTGTGTGTGTGTGTGTGTGTGTGTGTGTGTGTGTGATGACACGCCGGCAAGATTCATACGCAGAACACGGGAGAGAGAATAAAACACCTTGTTTAAAACGTTTTCAAACGCATGCTTGAAAGAGGAAAAAAAAAAAAGCACTGCGAGAATATTTTCTTGAGAAATGTATTTTTTATTAGAGCTAACATCCTAGGTTGTAAAATGTTAGGATATTTAACATTGTAGCCCTGTGGGAGACGTTCTGCCTTTCAGGGAGTGTAAAAAGAGAAATCTATATATATATATATTGGTTTATTGATCTGCTCTGAGAGGACCGGTCTCCGCTTTAACCAAATAAGTAGCTTTCTTTAGAGACTCTACGTGCATATCGACCTTATGGAAACATAACTTATTTTACTCTGTATATATTTTAGAGAAAGTGTAAAACCAGTATTTTTCTCCCCTTGTGATGCACTGTTGATCCGGCAGGAAGTGACGAGTGTTCATCCGCCCCTCAGGCGATTGTTTGGGGGGTCTGATGACGCCCCCCCGCCTCCCGCTCTGATCCAAACCAGTCATATGCATTCCTTCTCCTCCACTGTGATCGGCCCGCCGAAACCCTCTGACTTTTTTTTTTTTAATCACGTTGCTAAGCAACCCCCCCTCATCCTGTTACGTTTTTTTTTCCTGGAGGGAGAAACAGTCGAAGCTGCGCTTTGCTGGGAGATCCGGTCTCGGCACATTGTAACACGTCACTGTACTCATTCCTCCTGCTTGTCTGGTACATTTGAATGCTGTTATTTAATTATTTTCCTGCAAGATGTTTTAATGTGGAGGTGCATTATACCTTTTTTTTTCTTTACTCACATACCAGCCTTCTCTCTGGATAAATAAACTAATCATACAGCTGTGGATAGAAGTGTTTCCTTATGAACCGTAAAAGACATCCATCCATCTTCAAACCGCGACGCAATCAACACCAACCTGATCCCCAGGACCTTCTCGCTGTATCTGAAGGCCATCTTGCTGAAATCCAGACGGATTTCAGCAAATGTGGTGAAATTGCAGCTTTTGATACTTAATTGCGCAGCACAAATAGGCTTCTACGTCAATGGGAGCGGCAGAACTGCTCAAACCGCACATCTGACATTACAGGAAATTGCCAAACGCTTATGCAGCCTACAGATGCTCTAATCACCACTTGGAAGTATACAGGGGCTGTGACAATAGTATTTAAAGATTGTCGAGTAGGTCTTTAAGAACCAATTACTCCAGAAACATAACGTAGGTGTCTTTACCCTTAAGTACTGAAATTGTCATTTTCCATTAAGTTTCTCAAAACCTGACGGGACGGTTTTGCTGCTCAGCTTAGATGGTGTTGTGACAACTATTTTCCTAAAAAGATTAAACCAGCCATTCAAATTGTATAATAAAAGTATACTTCATGTTCCCATCCTGCACGCAGAGTTTTAGTAGCCTTTATTGATTTAACACCCATCTTTTTAATCTTGTGTGCAGTTTCATAACTACATCCGACAGGTGAAAATTGAGCAGGTTATAATTTAAAAAGTACATGTACCACTACCAACACATGATTTTTAGTGAAATCCTTTAATTTGTACCAGTGTTCCCGCTCAGCGGAATTCTCAACATTTGAAAGCATCGGTCGTTGGAACATTTTATTTGGTGTACCACTTGATAATTAAAGGATCTGCAGAGCATAAATAATAGCACAGAATGCAAGGCAGCCATTTATTATATTGCAAATGTGCGTGGCGTTTAATCCGATCAACACAAAACAGGCATGAAATGAAGTCTGGAAACGAATGTTGAGATTCGTTGCATGAAATAATAAAAGGTGTTTGGTTGGTGGGATTGTCCGGACGTCTAGATGATGTACTTGAAGCTGAAGGTGCTTTCGCAGGACAGCCGCTTGCCTTTGCAGCGGCCGCACAGGTCCTGTCTGTGCGGCCGCTTGGGGTCCACGTGGCGCTGCGTCATGGCGCAGCAGCAGCGCGCTTTGTTGCACGTCTGGAGGGGAGAGTTTGGTTAGACTTGGCACGCGAGGCCTGCTGCAGAGATCGTGAGCGCGCTTACGTGGCACGTGATGTCCTCCACGCGGTACGGGTTGAAGTCCTTTTGGCATTTCCTGCAGAACTGTTTGAAGTAGACCTGCAACACAGCGCGCGCGCACGCGGACTTTACGGACCAACAGCAGTGGAGGTTCCGTTCATCACTCCAGATGGAACAAAGCAGTTATGGAAATAACGGGGCCGCGCTCACCTTGTTGGTTCCCTGAACGCACCACACGTACGCGCTCTCCCAGCGCAGGTTGCACGCTCTGCAGTGATAATATCCGTACTTCTGCTCCAGGAACTGAGCGCACGACAAGGAAACAGTCCAAGAGTTTAACGCAAAGCTCCGGTGGCTTCCGGTGTGACGATCATTGATCATTAAATTCACTTCCAATCTCAGTAAAAGCTCCCGAAGTAGAAAGGAAGCGGCCTCATACTATCTGCCAACTTATATATAATTATATAACAGTTTACAAGGAGAGAGCAGACCCAGGGGGCGTTCAAGTATTGTTCATTACGACAATTTAGTTACATTTCATGAAAGAAAAACCCAAAATCATTCAAACAAGTTTTTAAAAGTAAATCTGACGCAAAAAGAAATCCTCCAGGTTGACGTTTAGAATTTTAAATCAGAATGCGGAATAAAAAGCCTAATGTCAGAGTTGGATTATATATAAAATATTTACTTAATCCTTTCAAATACAGAACAGTACACAATACAGCGTTTTTTCTAAATATTCTTTATATGAAAATAAAGTATTAATTGTACCTTTGAGGATTTAAACCCGGTTCCTCGCGATCAAACCCGTGAATCACGTGACGGAACTCACCTGGAACCGCACGCGCGCCTTGCCCTTTGACCCCTCCGCAGTGAGCGGCGGCTCCTCGCCCCCCTGCTGGCTCTCGGTCTTGTCGCGGGGCTCCGGGGGCCTCGCGGCCTCGCTCTTCCTCCCGCCGCGCCTCCCCCCGGTGTCCGGCGGGTCAGCGGGGGTCTCTCCGGGCGGCGCGTCACCGCACGAGCCCTCTGCAACGCTGCTGTCGTTGTTGTTGTTGTTGTTTTCATCGACCAGGAAGGAGGTGACGCTCCTGTAGGCGACGGGCGAGTACACCGCGAGGGTGCGCGGGTACCGCACGCCGCCGCCGCCGCCGCCGCCGCCTCCTCCGGGCGCCTTGTCGGGCTCCGGCGGCCTGCGGCTCCGGGAGTCCCGCTTCCAGGCCAGGAGGGTCCGCGGGCCGATGGAGCACTGCACCGCGGCGTCCCGCCTCGGGTTGACCTGCACCGCCACATCCTTGGTGTTGGCCTTCCGGAGCCGCGGGGTGAGTTTGGGGTTGATCTGCGATAAGATGGACTTGAGCTGCGCGCGCTGGTGGTTGTTGAAGGCGTCCGACGTGTCCCCGTAGGGGGACAGGTAGGTCTTGTACTTCCACCCCGCGTCTTTGGCCCGCGGGTATCTGCCCGCGTACGGGCCGTAGGATGAATACAAATAACTGTCTCCTGACTCGTCACCATACGTTGCCATTTTTGGCTCATCCAACCGGAGCTGCCGGGGGAGCCATTTAAGTAGACCCCCCCCCCCATCAGGCCTAATTAGTCTCAGGTGTGGGACCGGAAACAATCAGAAGAATATCCGGCGTGCGGGAGGATAAACGTTCATGAAATAACTCGTCAGAATCCTTTAAATGATTGTTGGACTTGATGAGAACGAGGACGACGATAAAGCAGCAAATAAAAGGTGAGAAATCACTTAGTAAATAAAAAGTATTAAAGGACAAATCAAACAGATGAAATGAGGAAGGAAGTTTCACAGGACGCAGGACAGTGAATCGTGTGGATTTACGGATAAAAATGATCTGTTTCATAGTCTGTCAGAAGCAGGATTCAGCGAGATCAGTTTAAACAAATCCATGAAATCAGGTTGAAAACGATACAAACGCTTTGCAGAGGACGACAAATAGAATTTATGAATTCAGACTGACTTGAGAGTGATTCGGTAAAAAGAAGAACCAGCGTCTTTTACACGTTTTTATTTAGCGGTTACATTAGTTCTTCATATCCACATATTGTACATGTTGAGCTGCTCGTTCGTTTGGCTTTCAGGATTAATGTGACTTTCACAGGTCGAAGTTTCAGTCCACTGACTTTTCTCTTCTCGACTTCTTGATTTTCACGTTTTTGTTTTCATGCTAAATAATTTAATTACAACAAATGAAAGAACACATTCATGACCAATCACATTTATGTGTGATTCTTCGAGGAGAAACTCTGTTCTACAGATCTAACGGTTTCCTGACCCGGGATTTCCGGGATTCTTTTCATTGATCGCCTTGAAAGCGTTAATTCATACACGTCGACGAATCTGTGTGTCAAACGTCTCACCGCTGCAGGAAAGTTAACTTCGACGAGATGAAGGAAAAAGCTTTTATTGCACTATTTTCAGGTGTTGAAGCGGGGTATCTTATTTTGAAAGGCCAGAATTGGGTTCCCGCATATGGTGACATCATTGATGGTCGTTTTGGCGGCGCTTTAATCAATGTTTAATCTCCGCGGGGAAAAAAAGCGTGTTTGCGGTGACGAAGGACGCCTGTCCGGGTCAGGACACTACCAGCGCGCGGATAATTCACCGGCGTTCGCCTCCGTCTACGAGTCTCGTTTCAACAGTTTTAACTTTCAGAATTAAATCCGTATTTGGTTGTAAAGGTTAAGGAGCTAACGCTTACTTTATTTCTGTTAAATCACCAGAAAACATGACATCATCGTCTGTCAATAGTGTTACTGGCCGGGTCAGGACACCGTGTTCGGCTCGGGACGTCCCGTCCAGGTTATTGCGTTGAATTGTTAAACTGAACACATGAAGCGTGATGACATCATCTCCTGTCCTCCAGGTTCCTCTTGGTGATGACGATTATTCTCCTGGATCCCGTCACACGGGGGTGGGGTCGGGGGGGCAGGGGTCCAACACGATGGTGTTCGGGTCGCGCACCGTCACGGCGCCATAAGACGGCTCCACGTCGTCGTCGTCGTCCTGAAAGCGCTGGTAGGTCACGTCCCCGCCGTCCCTCAGGGGGTCGGCCTTGTGCAGGACCTTCTCCCGGTACGTCCTGTAGACCAGGATGAAGACGCCGGCCTCGGCCGCCTGGAACAGCGCGTAGAGCAGCGGGAACATGTACATGCCCCCCACCAGCTGAGGGGGGAACGCCAGCTTCAGGATGGCGGTGCACAGCTGCACGTTCTGGCAGCCGGTTTCCAGGGAGACGGAGCGGCGGCTGCTGGGCGGCAGGTCGAAGAGCGCGGCCAGGCCGTAGCCCGCGGCGTAGCCGCACAGCGGCATCAGCACGGCCACGGCGTAGACGGAGGGCGGGATGGCGGACAGCAGCTCGGGGCCCAGCATGGCGCCCGTCAGGATGAAGAGCATCAGGAGGGTGACCAGCAGGGACCACAGGGACACCTGCCGGGACAGACACACACACACACCCGTCACCTGGAGGGACACACACACCTCTGTCCTCCTGGACATGGATCATTGATGCATAGAGCTAAACAGGTGATCTGTTATCATGTTATAACGTGTTATAACATGTTATAACACGATAACAGCTTTGGTTTTATATTTGAACTGCTGATAAAAAGCAGCTTATTTGTGTTTTCATACACGACTCCACCAGTGACGTCAGCAAGAGGCACCGAGTTATGAAAGTAAATATTACCGGATTTGTTGTTTAGGGTAACGCGTCAAAACGTTACGCACAAGCACGGCGCACACACGCACGCACACACACACACACACTTGTGTTTCCGTGGCGATCGCCGAAAAATAAAGTCTGTTTGGAGCAGTGCCAACAGAAGCTTTCGCAACCGAACGTTATTGATTCCGTTATTATGTTCAACGCGTGAATGAAAACACACGCTGCTGATATGAAGGCAAGTGGCTCGTTGTCGGCATTCATTCATCAAGTCACTATTAAGCCTGAAATAGTTTCTGACTCACCGATCGGTAGATTAATCGCACTGTTGTAAAACTCGTCTCAGATCCGTGAGCTCGATGACGCGTAGCTGTTGTGGTGACGTCAGCCGCACTAATGTCAAGTCACATCTCCATTTTAATCGGCCCGTATTTGATACGTAACGTAGATGCTTTCCGGCACAACCTGTTTACGCCCAAAGGCACGGCAGAGTTTAATCGTGAGATTAATCGCGATAAAAGGTGGTAATCGTTTCCCAGCACTTCTATGTAGGACTTTGTCTTGTTCTTGAATTTAAATGACATGCTGTGATATTACTTTTTTTTTTTTACTGTACATACAATTACTATTTCGTAACCATTTTCTGTACTACGACTTCTTTATGATGTTTTTCTGACATGCCATCGTATTGCTCTGCAGTCACTGTGCTTCTTGGCCGTGGAGGGGCAGCGTGGTGCCGGTGAGCCTCCTGGTGTGAACGTCCTCGCTTCAAACCAAACCGGCCTGTTTTAGGATTTTTTTTTAAAATCTTTGTACCATTTGAAAATACGCTGTTTTTTTTTTTACGAAACCTTTTACGCATTTCCTTTACTTTTATGAAAACAAAACATGTTCATGAGAATCCATATGGTGACATCGCTTGTGACCCTTTAATTAAACTACACTTTGACATCTTCATGTGAGCGCAGACGTCATGAGCATGAAAGCATCACTGTTGTAACCATGACGCGCCCCCCCTCGGGTGGCTTTTATCACATTGGGGGGGAGGAGCTCTTCCGGTCATAGAGCCTCTGATGTCACTGTCCCCCCCCCCCCCCCCCCCCCCTCATCACAGGGAAATCCGCACTGCGCTTTTGGGGAAAATGTTCCTCCTCAACTGAAATTCTAAAAGGTCCAAATGAGCCGTAACACAATAATTCATCTCATTGATGAAAAGAGATTTATCTCGAATTACCTTTAAAACAATGTCTGCCACGCGCGTGTAGCGGTACCTCAGCATCACCCCCAAACCGATGGGGATGAGAGTGCTGCACAGGGTCAGGATGATGGCCCCGAAGGGCATGAGGTTGACCACGGGCGTGTTGATCCAGGCCCGGCTGTAGATCCACAGGCACAGCGGCATCAGCACGAGGGCCAGCAGGGTGGAGGAGATGGTCATGACGATGCTGGGGAGAAGGAGGGCAAAGACGTGATGTTTGCTCACAATGTTTGACACCAACATCACGTTGTCCCGAGGAGCGTCTCATTGTGCGTGATGTCGTGCCAAAGTCCCGGTTCCTCCAGTGCCTCATTGGCTGAATATTGACCGACCTGGTGGTTCATAGCTCTCCGTACACGAGTACAGTATATCTACCTCAGGTTCATCTCCCCGTTCGCCAGCAGAGACAGGATGTTGGATAAGTTTCCCCCCGGGCAGCAGCCGCAGAGGAGGACGGCCATCGCCGCCACATCGTCCAGAGAGAAGGCGAGAGCCAACAGGAAGGCCACCAAGGGCATGATGACGAACTGACACACCAGCGCCAGCAGCACCCCGATGGGTCTGCGCACGTGCTCCCCGAGCTGGCTGACGTCCACCGTGCAGCCCAGCCCCAGCATGGTGAAGCACAGCACAAGTCCCACGAACACGTTGATGCCGTGGCTGAGCGGCGAATCCCAGAAGGCGGGCACCAGGTGAGGGGGTTCCGTCGGCGGAGCCGCCATGAAGTCCGCTCCGGCGGCGGCCCGGAACGCGCCGCCTTCCCGGAGGACGGCCACCAGTCCCGCCACGGCGGCGCCCTTTGGAGGATCCGCGACCTGTGTCGAGGTGCCCGACGTGAAGTCTGCCAAGCCAGCGCGCTGTGCGTCGCCGCCCAGCCGGCTGGAGTTCTCCATGGCGCAACAGGAGAGGCGGAGGCTCGCGCGTAAAACGGTTCCGCTAGCGGCGCAGCGGCACTGAGGAGAAGCAGCGCTCCGTGGTCGGGGGGACGGGATGGGGCCAGACCGCGGATGCGCTCTGCGAGGCGGACTGGGGCCACGGATTGGCTCCCGGTGACACGCACACAGCTGGAGGGGTCTGCACACGGGCACGCGCAGAGGGGGCGGATGGACCAATCAACGAGGCGCCCGGTACTGAGGAGGAAAGGTCCCCAGAACATCAATGCGATGATCTCACTTTCTCATCCTTCCGTTGGAGGAATATTCTGTTTGCTTGTAGAATTAAAACAATTAGAATGTAGACGGAAGGTGAAGCTTTTATATTTACACACCGAACATCTGCGTCCGGGTTGTTTGCGTTGCCTGCTGTTGGATTCATGGAGCAGTGCGCGCGTTTTACGCACCAAATCCTCGCATACTTTATGGTCACGTGTAGTTTTAATAAAATGATTGTGACAATGAGTCGTTGTGTGCGTTGGGGGGGGGGGTGACTGACGTCACGTCTTCAGCCCCCCCCCCCCCCCCCCCCCGTTGACCAATGTGGGACTCCAGCCACGCAAAGCTAAAGATGTGTCCTGCGTGTGTCACCTTCATCTCAAGCGGCTTTATGACGCATAAAGTCATTGACGTGACGTCACTCGCCCGGTGGTCGACATCCATTACTAAATTAAAAAAAGCAGATTGAAGGTTCGACACCGGAAACAAATGTTAACAAATGTTCTTTTGTGTGTTTTTAGTGACTTAAAGGTCCTTCTTCCACTTATTTGCAGTTTTATGTATTTGGTCACTTTTCATTTATTTAATTTATTCATTTACTGTATATACACTAACATATAATAGAACATGTTCTATTTACATAATGCAAAAACCTTCTCCATTCATGTGCATTTGTCATATTTATACATTTGTTTAGTACGTAATGATGACTCATTATTACAGAATAAACAGATGGACTGCAAGTAACTTTTCAGCTTTTATTTTGAAATGTGACTTTACACTGGAGGAACTGAATGTCATGGCTGTGGATATAAAAAAAAGTTTCAATAACAAAAGAATTTCACACAAAAAGTGTGGTTTGTCCTTTTGCAACGTTTGCTTCCCCGCTGAATAAGAGCTTTGACAGGCACCTCTTTAATAAATACTTTCATTTACAGAATGAGTCATTTGATATATAAATATGAAGGCAGATTTCTTAAAGCAATAACAAATGCAATTTGTTTCATTCCAAGAACAAAAAAGCAAATAAATCGAGGCAAAACAGAAATTGGCACAAAAGTGATAAAGAACGAGTGAAACTTTAAATTATAGGCACTAGTTTCAGAGCTGCTGCCCCCTGATGAGCGGCGCCAGCAGAGTCTCAGTCAAGGTATTTGTTTCCAGGCGTGGAATCAGCTTCAGGGTTATGGGGGGAGACGGGGGGGTGAAGAGCATCAAGCGGTTTTTAAGCCGACAAACGTCCTTCAAGGGGAAAAAGTTTGTCTCCACTAACAGTAAAACGCTTTGGTGAAAGTCGACACTTTTCTCTTTTTCACAATTGAAATCTTCAAAAACACTGATGATGTTTGTTCGTTAAATAATTTCAATAAATAATTATTTTTACCCCAAAATCTTTGTGCATACATTCTGGCTGATTCCACAAGAGGAAAATATTCTTAAAACGTGGAGGGGGGGGGGGGGGGGGCAATTACCGTCAACCCCTCCCCCCCAACCAGGGGACACTTTCACCTTCATCATGATCATGATCATCATCATAGAGATCACTCACCCACATCTGTTGAACACAGAGCTTAAAGAGAAATGCTGCGGACATTCGGGGGGGGGGGGGGTAATGACGTGATGTGGAACCGAGGCAGGAGACGTGTCCTCTGTTGGCCCAGCTGGTTTCTTTGGCATTTTTTCTGGGCGGTCTGCTCACATGCCAGAGCCCCCCAGAGCCACCTGGGTGGTGGGGGGGGGGGGGGGGGGGGGGGTGCAGTGTGTGTGTGAGGGGGGGGGGGGGGCACCATGCGTTTAATTCTGACTGTATATACATGTGTTTATCTGACAGAGTCTCTCCGGGTAGATAAAGTGCCGTCATGTTGTAGAGCTCGCCTCCCTGCTGCCCCCCCCCCCTCAGTAACAACCTTCTCTCCAGTTTTCTCCTGCAGTGCCGTAGGACCGAGGAGCCGGAAGAGACCTGAGGAGGAGGAGGAGGAGGACATTCCGGTTACATCGAGCAGCGTTCATTCAGAAGGAGGTGAAGAATTGATCTACAGTGACTGTTGATCATTGACCCTGCGGGGACATACCTGCGCACCGGCTGGGCCAGCTTGCTGCGCGGCAGAGGGATCCCCCCCCCCGCAGACGCACTGGGACGGGGCAGGCCGCTGCGCGGGGCGGCCAGGGAGCGGGTGGGCGTGGAGGGGGCGGAACCTGGGTTGGACGTGGCCTTCAGCGGCTGCCTCAGGGCCAGCGGCGACGGCGTGGCCGGAGTGCGCAGCTTACTGGGCGACGGGACTGGGAGGGGAAGGGGGGGGGGGGATGAAGGGGGGGAGATGTCACGTTAGTTTCAACTCTTAGAAACACGACACAAACAAACACTAAACATCCATCGGACACGGAAACATGTTCTCAACCACATCACAGACGACGTCATACGGGGCGACGCACACATCCTGCACTTAAACACGACAGCAGGCAATATATACATATAGATATATCTATATTTACATATATATTTATTTACATATATATATATTTAATTACATATATAGATATATCTATATTTATTTATTTACATTTATATATCTATATTTATTTATCTACATTTATTTAATTACATATATAGATATATCTATATTTATTTATTTACATGGATATATCTATATTTATTTATCTACATTTATTTAATTACATATATAGATATATCTATATTTATTTATTTACATAGATATATCTATATTTATTTATCTACATTTATTTAATTACATATATAGATATATCTATATTTATACGTCATATATTCACAATCACAATACTCGGGATAAAAGGAGGAAACCGCCAGTGAATACTCACTGAAATCACCTTCTTCTCCAAAGCAACAGGAGAGTGGGACTAGACGAAGACAACAGAGAGAGGCCTTAATTCAGAGGGCGGGGGCTCTCTGACCCCCCTGCTGTCCCGAGGCCATTACAAGCAATAAAAACAACACTGGGAGCAATGAGAGCCGCAATTATCAATTAAGGTGATGGTTGATTTGAAAATGAAAGAAATTCAAAAGTGTTTCTTAAATTTGAATAAAAGGGAAAAATCATCATGTTGGACTTTAGCATGAGATGCATATGAACTACTAGTTATGGACTAAATGAACAGGCTTTGTGATTCCAGCTGGATGAAAGGCCTTTCTGAGGCATCGCTTTCGACCTTTGACCTTTGACCGTCAAAACAGTTGCTCGTGTCCACGTCCGAGCTCCCTCAGAAAACTGATCAATTGACACAAATAATGACGAAATAACTGCAGGAAGTTTGTGTCAAATGAGCCTGATGACTTTTGAGCTGATTAGTTTTCCATTAATTGTCTTTAACGTTGAAAACAGTTCTCTGTATTTACCATCTTTATCTTTTATGTTATTTTTATTCTTCCAGATGAAACTTTTAACTTTAAAAAACGCTTTTAAAGTTATTCTTAGTTTTCTTCACAGAAATTGATCAAATTCTGAGACGGAGACTAACAGTATATTCTAAACGACGGAGAAGGAACTCCCCCCCGTGGGGCGACGGTGACCCCCTCCCCCGTCAGGTTGGGAACCAGTGATCTCCACCCTCTCTGTGCACCGTCAGGGTGCAGTAAGTCGTGCATGTGACCTGGCGGCCTCCAGCTGGTTGAGGGCGGGCCGTTACCTCGCAGGGCGGTCGGCCTCTGAAGGAGCTGTTTGGGTGTCGGGGAGGAGCGAGAGGGGGTCGAGTGTCCCGGGGGCTGAGCTGCTGCTGCTGCGGACACAGGGACATTTCATCACTGGGGGGGCAGACTTCCTCCCCACCGGAGACCAACAGCGTTACTGGAGGAGGCAGGAAGGGCTGCAGCCCGCAGGTGCAGCATGAGGCCACTAGGGGGCTCCCATGCTGCAGCCCGCAGGTGCAGCATGAGGCCACTAGGGGGCTCCCATGCTGCAGCCCGCAGGTGCAGCATGAGGCCACTAGGGGGCTCCCATGCTGCAGCCCGCAGGTGCAGCATGGGGCCACTAGGGGGCTCCAGAGCAGCAGCAGAGCTCAGCTTTGTCACGCCGGCTCTCCGCGGAAAAGAAGGCAGAGGTTTGAGGTTCCAGCCAAAGAGTCAGAAACAGGACGTTAGAAGCGTGCAAGAGATGAAAAGAGTGTTTGCAGATTCAGCAGTGAAGATCCGGCCGCATGGAGACGAGTTAAAGACACGCTGGGTCTCAGCAGCTGAAACCCGACCTCTGACCTCTGCGTATCCGTAACTTGTAGATGGATTTCGTTCCCAGATTAAGCACCATTAACTTTACCCCCCCCCCCCCCCTCTACAGGAGCTCTCATAAAACATCGAACCCTCGAATCTAAACGGCGTCCGTGGGGCTGCGTCACGGTCCGGCGCTACGAGGCGGAGCGAGCGAGCGGAGGGAAGGATCAGAGAACCGAAAGCGATCAAAGACAACGAGGCTTCTCAGAAAGGCCCGAAGCGCCGGGCCGTCGTTCTGCAGGTGCAGCCAGAAGGACGGCCGAACGCAGGAAGTCAGCTGACCACGCGGTGACATCACCGAGGGGCCGGTAGCCGCTGCGATGGAAAGACGCACGGCCTCGGCTGCAGGTCTGAACACTCACTGGCGGACTGGCTCTGGTGTCGAGGGGAGGAGCCTCCGTTCTGCACCTGCAGGTTGGACTCGCAGCTGCGGCTGTTCTTCACGGGTTCTGAGTTCTGGGCCGCCGCCGCCGCCACCGAGGCTCGCGTGAGGTTGGGAAGACTGCGACGCAGTTTTTCTGCAACAACAACAACAACAACAGCGATTTAGCGGGATGACCAGAAGTCCCGCGCAGTGGGGGGGGGGGCGCGTCTCGCTCACCTTCGTTCTTCACGGCGTTGGCCTGGTGCTCGTGGGCGTGGCCCTGCAGCGAGTGGCGGGGCTGCTGCAGGCGGCTGATGACGGGCTGAGGCGAGCCGCGGCCGTGGCCGTATTCGATGGAGCGGGCGGGGGAGCGGGAGCGCGGCGAGTTCCTCGGGGAGGCGCGGGGGGAGTGGCGGGGGGAGGGGCTGAAGCGACTGGAGGGCAGGTGGAAGGCCGGGTGCACCGCCTCCTCCTCGTCCTCCAGGCTGTGCGCGTCCAGCTCCTGGTCGCTGAAGGTGCTGCGTCGCAGGGAGTGACAGGACGAGCCGGAGCTCCGGCGGGACGCTGTGGCCGCGTAGTCCTGTCTCAGACCTGAGGGACACGGACACGGTGACACCGGAGACAAGACGGCTGCTACAGAGGAAGCTCCGGCCCCCCCAGAACCTGGTTCTAAATTAGTAAAACCCGGAGTATTGATGCAGTTCAGAGCTGAACATGAGAAGAAGGAGAGGAAACCACGGCGATGATCACATGATCAGAGGAGATAGTAAATAAAGTACGTACTCTCCTCCTGCATGCGCGCCAGGATCTGCACATCAGTGACGTCGTTGAGCTTGTAGGTGTTGGACGAGCCCACCGAGTCCTCGTCCATCTCAGAGGTGCTCAGCTCGCTGTCCACCGACGACTGCGGGCTCACCGCCGGGGGGTTCCTCTCCGCCGCCGTGTTCCGCTGATGAGCTGGGGGGGGGAGGGGGGACTCCATTAGCGACACGTCGTTGTGTAGTTGAGTTGGTGGTGAACTACGGAGAGACAAAGACAGACGTACCTGCGTTGCTGCCCATCAGCTGCTGCCTGACGACGGGCCCCCTGCTGGGGGTGGAGGAGGGGGAGTTGAAGCCGCTGCTGAAGGGGCTGTTGGCTGCGTTGGTGCCGTAGGGGCTTCCGTAGCTCTGCTGGGCGTAGCTCTGCTGGGCGTAGCTCTGCTGGGCGTAGGGGCTTCCATACAGACTCCTGCGCTTGTTGGCTGCAGGGTCACAAACCAGAAGCATCCATTCACAATTTGTCAGTTCGCAGTTCAGATCCTGTTTCCGTGTTTTTACAGAGGTTCAATGAGTAAAACAACGTGGAGCCTCAAAGAATGTTTTCTATATTCATTAATAAATATATATGAAATTTGGTTTGACTTAAATTGTAGTAAAATACATTATCAAAGAATCTTTGAACGACTCTGATCAGAATGAGACGGACCAGGAAAAGAACTCGACATCATCAGCGTTCTTTCTCCCCGGGGGGGAGGAGCCACACCTCCCTACCGGCCGTCGTCACGGCGACGCCCGCAGGAAGCTGCCTACGAGCAGGTGAGTGGCTCAAACACAGTGAGTTCCCTCTACGTCTCCATGACGATGGCAGTGAAAAACAAAAAGACGTAAGACCGTCTGTAACCGGACTGATTGACACACTCCGTCCACACACTGTCCCCCCTTTGAGGACTCGATGAGGCCTGATGTCTCGTCCCCGGCTGCATGAAAGCCCCCCAGTGTGCTCGGGCCTGGTGGAGTCCTTTTGCCCGTATGCCGAGCGGGGGCTTCATGGACCCTTCCTACATCATCACTGAACAATACGAGCATTCAACGGCGCCGCACAAGCAGCCTCAGTCATGGGACGTGTCTCTGGTTGGACGTGTCCACACAGCTGGGTGGTGAATGGAGGCCAAGCTGCCTCCTCTTCCTCCTCTTGTGCTCTCTGTCCTGCTGCATTATTTATGTCCACTCTGCTGAGGAACGTCGGAGCACTTTGAAACGCCTCCAAACAGCCGATGTGAAGACGGATTCTTGCAGACAATAATCTCTGTGGCAAACAGACGTTTGGGACTTTTCCAGCTTGTTTTTATGCGTTTTTATCATCTGCACTTTGATGACGTTTGAAGTCCCCCACGGTCACATGACCTCTCGCCTCCTTCTCGAAGCTAAAAGGAGGACTCGTGTCCTCGAGGGGACATTTAGTCGTCTCATTTAGACTCTGCAGAGGGGCGTTCAATGACCTGTTTTAAATCAGAGGACTAAATATCTAATTTCAGAAAACACTGGAGGCGCCAGGAAGTGAAAGTATGCCGACTCATTTCCTGCTTTCAGGACGGAGGTCGTTAGATGACGGCGGGCAGCATCACAGGTCAATGTGTCCACAGGTCTTTCTTATCAACGGTCCAGGCGTTGGACACGTTGACGCGTCTGCACTGTTCTCGTATTGAATCGGCTCCTGTGGGTCGAGTTCCCTCCTGAGGGACCATCTCCGGATCTGCAACCTTCTGGCAGCAGCATGAACTTCAGCGGGGGGAGACCAGCGGTGCAGAAACAGGCCTCTTTTTATCAATCACTGATTATTGGATGGCAGTGGTATCAATTCACATGGTTAATGTGAAGTGTGATGGTTTATTTTAAAAAAGAACAAAAGTGGATGGCAACAAGGAAAATGATTAAATAATGCTCTCCTGCGTGTGCTGCAACCCTGAGTACAAACCAGGAGGAATCTCTACCGTCTCTAGAAAGAGGCGCAGATCCTTCTGAAGGGGCCGAAAATAGAGCGTCCTCACATCCTCAGGCAAGAAGGCAGCAGGAGAGAGAAGAGAAGGCTGGAAATCCACAGCGACATCAAACGCACCACGAGGATTTTCCGCTGCTCTTCAACGGTGGAAAGTTCTCAGTAGTTTCCACCGGCCCAAAATAAATGAATACAAAACGTACAAAAGGAGCCAGCAGAGAACCGCCTGACATTAAATGAAGGAAAAGGAAAAGCGCCTCAGAGCTCCGAGGAATCCACAAGAGAAAGAACACGGAGGCCTTTATCGACGAGAGGGAGAAGAACAACGAGCACAGTGCAAAGTGAACGACAGGTCACAGCTCGAGTAATGCAGCTCTGTGACTGAACAGGAACCCGCCCGGACCCCCGGACCCCCGGACCAACAGCTGTCAGAGCAGCGGGATGAACAAAAGAAATAAAACCTCCTATCGGAGCGGCAACAACGTCTCTCTGACTCAAAGGTGCTGCAAAAACCTTTTGTTTGCTGGTGATGTGTCTTCTGAGTGTGTCCAGCGGGTCGTTGTCTCACAATCACGAGGACGTTGTCCTCCTCACATACGATCAATGATGACATCGCCACAAATAAGCACCCAACCGCAACCCAGCGAAGAGCTTATCTGCGTATCACACGGCGTCCTCAAACTGGCCTCACAGTGAACACGTCAGTAGGTAAATAATAAACCTAAGCCTTCTTTAATATAGTAAGACAATCAAATAAATGTGCAGGTTAATATGAAAATAAATGTACTTCTTTCTACATACATTGTTTAATTAATATTCAAATATATTATATTGATCTATTTTTAATTAACTTGCATTTTTGTATTGATTTATTTATATATATAAATCACCTATATTGCTCATAATAAAGTCAAAGAGACATTTTAATTACTTGCTTTTAAAAGCTTTGTCGGTTCATTAAAAGAGTTCAAACAAGTTTCATCTGGATGTGTAAAAGTGTTTGTTTGTTTGTTACTCAGAGTTCTGGTTGTTTTCCAGATCAAATGGCTGACGGTCACGTGGACCCCACCCCCCCCGCCCCCCCCTTAGTGTAGCTGCGAGCACTTGAGGCCCCCCGACTATAATTAGAGTCTGTCGGAGAAACGAGGAAAGCACATATTCAGACACACTGAGGGTCCAGCTGTCACCAGCACGAGACACTGCAGAGACAATACAACCTTTCAAGTGACACGACAACAGACACACTGCTGGGGATCAACAGCTGATGGAGCAGCTCCTCACAGACGCACGGTGTCGCTTTAGTATTTGTGGTACCAGCGTCAGTGTGCGACCTTGATTGTTAGCGTGAATAGAAATAAAAACCGTACGACGTTAAATATTCGACCGCGTGTGAAGTAACAATCGTTCTTCACCCAGTGCCAAAGGAGGAAGAGGAGGAAGACTGAGTCCGTAGCTTTGGAGGTCTCACCATCACTTTACGAAGAGACTCACAAAACACACACACGCACATTCTGCTGTCAGATACTACATATAACCTCAACCGGCATTTAATCCCACAATCAGGTGATCAAACTGCTGATTTACACAGATGTTGTTCGATGTTGTTCATCTTATCGGCGTTTACAGAACGAAACCTGCGTCCGTGCTGTTGGTTTGAAGAAATAAATGTGTGCGAGCTGTAGTCATTCAGCTTGTGTTACAAAAATCCATCAGAGCAAACCGTAAATGAACAAAAGGATTTTAAGCAACAAGGAGAATCATCACCACATTCACATGACTTCACTTTGTGCTCATCGGCATGAAGAACTACATTTACTGCTTCTATTGTCGTCATGGTGACCTAGGAACTGCTTTGAGGATTCAGATTCAAGAGCTCCACAGACTCATTTTTACGGCTCGACGTGCAAACGGACAGCGATCAGAATGATGGAGATCACAAAAAACAGGATCTATTGTGAACATATCGACCGTTGACATTAATCTGCAACAGATTTGTGCCAAATGAGAGCGAACGTTTCTATAGAAGTCTCTTCGTTTCTGAAGCTTCGTACTCGCGATGAAACTCCCAAACAGCCGATAGAAGCACCTCCGACATACGGAAGGATGCGAGAAAGATCAACAGTGTGTCGGCTTTAAAAAGTCAAGTGATTTCAACCTTTGTTTCTGTAGAATTAATTTAGCGTCCTTCTTTACTGAGCTTCTGTAAGACAATAAACTGGTTCATGATTAAGAAACATACTGGTTTAAGTTATTACAATTCAATTACCACAGCAAAGGAATTAAACTATCGATAGAAACCGTCATGAGCACACTGAATCACACACACGCACACACGCACACACACCTGACATGGTGAGGTCCAGTCTGTGGATGAGCGAGCGCTTGGCGGACTCCATCTCTGGACTTGGGTTGTCGAGAGCTTGGCGGCACCACACGATGGGACTCTGGGCTTTCTGCATGGGACTGTCCAGCTTCGCCTCATATAGCCTGCAGGACACACACGCACACACACACACCCACAGTCAACACGTTATAATGCATACACATAAACGCACCATCATGTAAACATAAACCGTCTGACAGGTCGAGAGGAGCCCAGCTCATCCAAACGCCGCAGACAGGCCCCCATCAGGGCCCATTGGTGGCGTTTCTGGTGCTTATTTCTTTTGGACTTTTCAGTGAGGCCATTATCAGATACGGTGCTTACAGTCAGCTCCTGCGGCAGGCGTTGAGAGTGAGCCAGCATCACTATGGGGGGGCAATGAGTTAAGTGCATAGTTGGCTGTATTGATCGAGGACATCAACCCCGCTTGATACTGATGGACGCGCATAAAAGGGTTTAAAAATAAGGCGGCGTTCCGGTTCTTCCTGTCCGCCGGCCACACAAATAGTCTGTGTTTATCCTCCACCACCGAGGAGCGCCGACGGGGGAGGAGGAGAAATCTGAGCTTTGGCGATGAGACAGAGGACGTTGAGGGGGGAGGAGGCTCTTGACGGCCAAGAGCAGGCGGCGCTTTCAAAGCCAATCCGATGCTTATTCCGGGGATTACAGGAGTCTATGACAGGCGCTGGAGAGTCGGGCTGCGGGCGGCTAATCCCAGATATCAATCCGATCCGAACAAAAAAGAGGGCAGCAGAAGGAGCCGTGGGCCTGACGAGGTCGGGGCACGAGCGAGCGGTGTACCGACGTGGTCCAATGATGGGGACCAAGTGGGGTACAAGTCTTTTACTTTAGGGAAACATGCCGACTGATGAGCACGTCATCTTTCTGAGTGTTGGCTCTTCTTCGTCGATATATTCTCATTATTTTAGACACAAATCAACACACCTACAGCTCGGACTCAGGCGCTGTGTGCTGCCTCCCGGAGCTCCGTCACTGCAGTCAGCTGGATTTCACCCAAATGAGACCCACCTTTGGAATAGCTTCAGTAAGCGTCCTTATGCTACGCCCTTTTGTTGCTTATAATAATAGAAGAAGTCAATCAAACACACCCGTCCCCACGAGACGGACCTCAAGGATCGTCTCCTAAGGACGGCCTGTCATTACAGTGATGTCCAGCCAGTAGATGATGCCTTAAAAACAGAAACTGCATTTCTACCTCAAAGGCTCTCCTGGGAAAACCAGGCAGAAGACTCGTTCTGAACGCTTCACATCTCGAAGCAGCATTCTGTGTAGTGACCAGCAGGGGGCGACTCCTCTGCTCCCATAGACGTCTATGATGAATCAATACTTCTTGATTTATTCCCTCAGTAAACTTTGTAAACATGACTTTATGGTCTCAATCTGTAGTTCAAAGACTTCTTCAACATACACACATAAAGTCTGCATGTCTGCCATTAGCCGTATGACCAATGGCTCTCTAACAGCAAGTGGTTGCCCCTGGCAACAGGAAACACAAAGGGCGAGACGCGGGGACGTTTTGGGGGGCGAAGTGCCCCAGATCACGTGTTCATTACTAAAAAGAGAAAGTGTGACATGAAGTTGCGTGATGGTGGAGTAAAGGCTGACATATGAACCACAACGGTCCAGATTGACATGTCGCTCTACATGCAGGAGGACAGATGTGTGATTTTGGACTGATTTGTCTCTTTAAGCAGACTAAGTCAAAACAGCTGATTGCGGACACAGTAAGGAGAGCAGGGCATGAAAGGAGGAACATGTGGAGCCTGATAACAGGGACGACACCATGAGTCCACAAAGCTCCTTTCACGTTATCACAAGGAAAGACCGCTTATGACACAGCAGTTATTCTTTATGGTGTAACCATGGAGACCTCAGGTACACACACACACAAACACAGACATGATCACAGATCACAAGACACACACACACACACACACACACACAAACAGACACACTAACACACACAACAAATACAAACACTCAAATCACACGCCCCAACAAAACAGGGGCCCGCAGATGATGGAGGGCTTTCAGGGTCCAGACCGCTGAGACGCATGAGGTCATGGCTGTAGCATGAGGTCATGGCTGTAGCATGAGGTCATGGCTGTATTGACAAGCTTAGCATATTACGATGATCCAGAGAATGGGGCTTGGCAGCACCCACGTGACCCGCAAACACCACCTTTAGAGAGCGCGCGGGCCGGACGGAACATGGAGGAAGATGAAGCGGCAGTTTGTGATGTTTAGAGCAGCTGTCACGCGCACACACACGCGCGCACCCCCCCCCCCCCCCCCCCCGAAAAGACGTGTCACCCACCAGCTGTCCTCGTCCTCGTTGAGACAGTCCATGTCCTCGAGATCTAAGATGTCCACCTCGTCCAGGATCGACGTCTCCGCCTCGTCCGTGAAAACCCCGACGCCCTCCGAGAAAAGTGAGTTCCCGCCCGGCAGGGAGGCGCCGGCGGCCGTTCCCCCGCCGCCGCCGCCGCCGCCGCCGCCGTCGTCGTCGTACCCGTACGCCCTCCTGAAGCTGACGCCGTCGTAGGAGAGCCGGGGGCTCCGGCAGCGGCTGTTCGCCAGCTGCCCGCCGTAGCCGACGAACCCCGCCCCGGGGAAGCCGGCCAGACCGGCTGCCATCCCCGCCGCGGCCAGGGACGACGGGTCGTAGCCGTCGCTGAGGGGTCTGTGGTGGGTCCCGGCGGAGGACAGCATCGTGGACCGGCTCCGGAGCTGCTCGTTCTGCTGCTCGAGCTTCTTCACCAAGTCCTGGAGCTTCCGCACCTCCAGGTCCGCGTTGATGTTCGAGTTGATGTCCTCCATAGCGGCTCCCCGGAGCCAGCCAGCGCCGCGGGAGGGGGGGGGGGGGGTAATAAAACGCGGTGGTTTGTGGGTCTTTTTTCTTCTTCTCGCCTCTTTGGAGAAGTCCTCTTTGTTTCGGGTAACTTCGAGATGATTCTACGTGTTTAAAGACGACGCTTCGGCGGTCAACTGAAATCTCCACACCGTCATCTT